>NC_091938.1:27090925-27213425 GCF_041260155.1 Ptychodera flava | reverse complement strand
GCCAGAAGTTTTTCTTATCATCAAAGCACGTCGTAATTCCAAGCTTGTAATTTCAAAGCTATTTTAAAATTTATATATATATATATATATATATATATATATATTATATATTATATATATATAATATATATATATATATATATATATATATATTTCGATCTCACTGTTGATGAATTTCTTTTACAAGAAATTAAGATCGATTCAGCCTAAAAATAGATATGTCAATTTAGAATTGATGAATGGGTATCTTTGTTGGTTTTAAGTATACCTTGTTCTCAACGTGTTGATTTGCCATGTCTTTTTATAGAGAAAATTCGAATATTTTTATCTGGGGGACAAAGTCCACTTTAAACGACCAGAGATGTGTTAATTGCTGCTATGTTCTTTAAAATATAAATTAATTAATGTTAGACTAATGTTGGTAAACAACTACATGTAGATATTAAACTGATAAGTAAGTGGATCGCGTAATCTTCATTTACCTTGCCTTCCATATGCATCTTTGTCATTTTTAACTAAAATATTATCTTCTTCACTGTCAGCAAAAAAGAATGACAAAGGAGAATTCGTGACCGGTCGAGGTGGCAGAATATACTCAAGAGCTTTTCCAAACAGTTATCAATCGGGGAACTACTCCAAAAAGTGGCAAATTTCAGCTCCAAATGGTACTTCAATCGAAATTACCTTCAAAAACTTTATAGTTTCAAACACTGATACTTCAGTCGTCGTCATAGACGCCATTGCCGGGACTCCAATTGCGAATTGCACCAGCAAAGAAGTGAAGAAAGATGTTGACAACTCCAAATCGAATCGCGTTGATGTTATTTTGGAGCCTCTGGGAAAGATAAACTCAAATGACGAGGCCATTTTTACCCTTGTGTGGAAAGGTAACGTAAGCGTAAACCGCACTTGTTAACGAGAACTATGAAACTAACTCGTAAATTATTAATGTTAGTTACGAAAAGAGAATAACTTTATCAACTGCCTATAACAAATTAACTAATACTAGCACTAAGTGGATAGCTTCAGCTCAAAGAACCATTAAATTAGAGGCATGGAAATCAAATCAACAAAAACGACCCTCTGATCAACATAATCGCCATTTCACTTGGTAATCAATATCATCTATATACACATTTCAAGTGTCGACCTTGACTATAACATTGAACAGTGGCAGAGAGATCACCCCTCGACAGGTACACTTCCGGTGCACAAGTTTGGGCTAGGGTAAGTAATAACGTAAAAATAAGTGTCCTATGGGTCAATGATTACAGGGTAACCGTTCCAGAACTGCTTGCACGTTAGATGTATTTTAAATGCAATACCTGATTTAAATACAAAGCCTGAGTAAATCCATGATCAATGTAGTCCCATGCACGGAATGGCTTATTTGCTTTGACCGTAATTGGCACTTGATAGATCGACGTTGCATGTGACTTCACAACTTTCAATGTGTTTTCTGGAAAGGAACCTCGCATCAATGAAACCATAGAGCGATTCCATTAAGTTAAGGAAATCAAGATCCTAGAATATATTACTCGCTTTGGCATACCTATGTTGGGTACACTTTACCGCTGTTCTAAAGTACTTTGTTTAGAATTCGGTAAACCTGTTTCGTCTGTAACTTTCTTGCAGCTGTATTAAAGTCCTATAATGAAAAAAGAACTGGTAAACATGGTATTTTATCGTCTCCGTTTTATCCATACGCCTATCCTGCGAATATGATTTACACCTGGCATATAGAAATAGATAAGGGTTCTCTGGTGAAGATAACGTTCCTAGAATTTTTCATTCGGGATAAAGACTTCGTTGAAATCGGAGATGATCTGGATCATAAGTCATCCATAGGAAGATACTACGCCAATTGCACTTTTGGATTACCGAAGGTACCGTACTCGAAGTCAAACCAGGTTGTGGTCGGACTTTCCTCCAAGGACGAGTCAGCAGAAATTAAAATTACACAGGAAGGAAGATTGAGAATACTCTACCATGGTAGGTGAAATCAAAGGCAATATTCTTTTAAACGCTACATATCTACATACTAGAAACACATTATATCCTTATCAACTGAATAATTGTAAAGTAAATATAAGCTTTTGTGTGCCTGTCGTTGATAAACTATAACGAACATTAGATAGCGCGTGCTTTTCATCTAGAACATGGTAACATAATAAACAAAAAATTGCGAAGTGCCTTATATTGCACCCTCCACAGCGTTGTGTAAGTTGCCAATGGTCAAAATAAAGCCATATCAAATTAAAAATCCCATCAACAAGTCAAAAGTAAATTAAAGGTAAATTCAATATTTTTGTTCATTGATATGTTTCGCGAAAAGTGTTCAACTGTTTCAAGGTTAAATTTCTGAATATGGGTTAACTCGTCGGGTATATTACCAGAAGATCAGACATGAAAGAGTTTAGAGGATATCGTTCCAATTGTTTCATTTGCTTTATACACTAAGTCTTTGGAATTTACGTATACATTTTATGGTGAAAATGGACAACTTTGGGCCACTCGATATCATACGAGGAATTCCGAAGATCAAGCTCATAATTTAATTTTTATTCTTTAACTTTTTAGCCGTACGGAAATGTTCGTCCAGTGGCAACTTTGAGAATGATGGAAAACACGAGCTTTTACCGGGAGAAACGTTGATTTTACAAAAGCATACTGGCTACTTTCCAACTATAAATTGTACAAGGCTAATATGTCTTGAAAATGGTACATGGAACAGTACTGTACTCCCCTGTGTTGGTGAGTTATTGTCAACATGATACCGTGATATTTAGCTCTGACTTCTTGTTTTTCGTAAACGTGAATAAACATTAAGACAAATTTCATCGTAGACGAACAGTCAAGTATCTACTTTGTCTAATGATTCGTTTCCCATTGCTAGAAGGAAATGGTGAAAAAACGTTGATGTTATTATCGGGACAAGATGCGGAAGAAGCATTGTAGAGTTTATGCCTCGTAGTTTGAACAGCAAAAGATACGCATTTATCAAATTCTGAACCAACCATCAGTGGACCCTTCCTGCACTTTACTTTACAAAGACTGTTACAAGTGTTAGCCGGGCACTTGGTAGTGTGGGGTCAAGTAAATGCCGCCGGATGTGAAGTTGGTGCACATACCAAGGACATTTAAAATAATTCTCTTTCATAATCCCTGATAAATGTGCTATCAATATGTACAGTTTAAAATAATATAAATTAAGTGGCTATAACTTACCGATATTTAAAACAAGAAGCGATTGGTATTCTCTGTGTTCACTACATAGGCAACATCTATTTTTCATTTTTCATTGAAAATAAATACACTGCATTAACCGAACAGTCTTCAAAATTGATCTAGACAAGCAGCAGACTAGCCATGATGTAAGTTCTGGGAATAAGAAAATTTGCACTCGATGCGCATTCCACCTCCTAACCAAACGTAGAAACAGTACATGAAAGAGTACATGAAATCTTTGGTTATTTGTTTCTCTAGTACCAAAATTTGATCGATGACCCCTGATTTTTATTCCTGATTTCGAAAGAGAATGATTGAAAGATTCTTTCAAGAAAATTTCAGCAAAAGTTTAAATTTTTCAGTTTCGAGGCGCATACTACCAAAAGAACAAAATCGGCCATTTTTCATGAATGTTGTTTGATGCAAAATACTTCTTATATTGTTTGACATGTTGAAAAATACTGAATAAATGGGTGACGATGCATATATTCGACCCCGGTTTTAGACAAATTAAATGAAACCATCGCGAAAATGAACTAATAGTCATGGATTCATTTTCGCGATGGTTTCATATATCGACTTTTATTCTTTATTTTGGAAGAAAATGGTTGAAATATTAATTTTGGAAAGTTTGAGCAAAGTTTAAGTCTTTCAATTTCGAGGCTTATATCACATCACCTTGAAAATTCCCTTTAAAGGGCGCAAAATCATTTACGTTTTGCAACCAGATGGAAACCCTACGTCTTCTTCCTCACAGATATTGTATTCGTTTGTAGTGCTGGATCGGCGTCCATTGTCGTCATTATACTGTTAATCATCTGCTGGCGCTCAAGGTAAATGTTGTGTTTTTGTCTTTCATTTTTTTCGACTTTTCAGATATTTCTACTATAACATTACCAGACTGACAGTATGGCGATGTTTATCTTTTTTGACAAATTAATGTCCGGATAAAAGCAATTATTCGATGATAACGTAAGGGTAAGGTTTAGTCCTCCGATGCACGTACGTTTGTAGTAAGGCGACGAAAATCATTTTTATAGACAAGTTAATATTGTCGTTTCTACTATCACTTTAAATTGTCCAGGAATTTATCCCGATGCTGTGGTTTTTTATTAATGTTATACTGATTTTTTTAATTTTCAGGCACTTATCTGCAGTACAAAAGAGGTAAATTATGATTTTCTTTGTATTGATATGCAGGTTGTTACATGTATGTAAGGCGTTTACGTCACAAAGACAGAAGACAAGAGATGCAACTCGACCATCGGGTAGATCGCTTGATCCAGAGGACAGGATCGGTGATACAACGACATGGTCCACACCGAAAGAAGTCAGCGATGGCGTTCACAGAGATACGACTAGTATTGTTTCCGTTCGAAGTTATCTTAAAAATGGTATTCTTGATATCGATTTTCAGGAAGCCTGTTTTAAAGAAAATGAGATTTACGAATCTAGAGGCAATTTTGAGGTTGTCGAGTACGCTGCATTGGAGGATCAGGATGTTGGTTTCGTGGACAATATGCTGTGTGTCGGTCCGACAAGTCAGGAAAAACATACAGACGATCCAGACTGTGTCAAAACAGACGATTACAGCCTGCATCATAGGAATCGACCTGTCACATGGAAGCAAGAATCCATTGTGTCCACTTCACAACAGTTAGCAGACGATAACTTTAAACCAGGAAGCGTCAATAGCCTTGGAAACTATACATCAAGACGCCACCGTGAGTCCCTACTACCTGAGAGACTACGTCACAGCTATGAAGAACTAGACGATGCCTGGTTAAAAGGAGACACCGTTTCCGTTGCGAACATCGTTTACGAACCATACACCGAATCTCCTTTCCGGTACACGCTTAGGTTCAAAAACAATGTTTTGCACGAGTCAGCTGACGAGTCAAAACCTGACGACCTTCTCAAAGAGGATGATGTAGATTCACATTATTCAACTATTAAGGACTGTGATCAATTTTAAGAGGATACGCATTAGATAGCGTATCTTTACAACATATATTTGCTCACAAACTCATTTGATTTTGATAATTAAGAAATAATCGACAGTACTTCAAAATGGTACGACGGTAATACGTGTGTTTGAGCCATCGTCGTATTTTAATTAATTAAGCCATGTTGATCAATTCCCTTATTTAAGATGTCGCTATTAAAAATTCCCTATATATACTAATATGTAATAATAGTTACATTTTAAATGTTGATTGTAATGGCAATCATGAAAACCCGAAAAATTACGATAAAGAATGGAGTTATAATTATTCAAGTGTTGTTTAACAATATGTTGGGAGCCATTTACATATTCCATATAATTCAGAATATACAGAAAACGTCGAACTGTTGTCCTTCTTAGCATTTGAAACATTCACACTTTAGCACTGGACCAGTAGGAATTATTGTGTACTCATTCTTACAACAATTCTTATGTGAATTTTGCGCCAAAGGAACGTAACATGCTCAGCAAACGATCGCTGCACGTCATCTTCTGTGTAATTTTATGTACGTAGTACAACGGAGTGTGCACTACTGTGTTTATTTGTACTTCACAGATATTCAGATCTCCGGCAACAGTTTATTTGTTGTTTATAAAGAGCTTGTTCTATAACTTTGAATAATAAAGTAACGTTCTCAAACACTGCGAGCTGTTATATTTGAATTTGAAGATGAGTTTTCTTTGAGTTATTAACATAGAGCATAAGTGTTTTCAATGACGAAAAGTATGTAATAAATTCTACGTTAAAGCTGTAACGTAACCGTAAGGTGTATCCGTTTCAAGGATTTGCCATACATTATGTCATAGTTTATCAGATTAGCGAATAAGTACTGGCAAAGTGCAATGGGTGTCAAGGAAAATATTGCTATCGAATCTAGTTATATCCGTAGCAGCTTTACATTCAAGTAAATGCAATTCACTTGTAGAGAAACAGCGCCCCCACCCTGTGTTCGGCCAGAGTCACAATGTATTAACGCGATGAAAAGACATAGAGAGACTGTATATTGTTCTAGACGAACATGAGTCGGTTAATTTGATGGTATCATTAATCCGTTCATCATTACTGAAGTGATCCTCAGAACTGTAATTTATGACTGAATGTTGACACTATGGGCTTACTTTTAAATTGTGTAGTCGTTTTATATCAAGTAAAGCCGTAACTGAATTATTGCACATGCTTGGAGCAAGAAATAATTGGAATAGACGGATATCAGCGATTACCACCTACGCCGAGCTTTGTCATCTAAATTTTGTCACGACATGAAAACACAAATAAATGGCCATTTTGACGCTTTTTAAAGTAGTCCCAATAAGGTCACTGGGGAACATTCTTTGTATAACGTCGAGGATTTGGGTTTGGCCGTTTGATTCATGAAACCGTATGCGAGACTGACCTTTTCAGACGTCTGAGAATGTAGGTAGACATACAGTCTGGTCGAACTTACAGTGTCAGCCAATGTAATAGCGGACCAAATAACCTCTATCCGCCAACCTTGAGGGGTGTTCTTTCTGGTCAATATTTCAATGATGACCACAACCTTGCTACTATTCTGTTAAAAGAGATTAACACACAGAACCAGTTAGAACTACGTATCAGATATATCTATGAAGCAGTAAGCTTACCATTTTACTTTTCTCTAAGTGAAACGATAGTAAGTTCTAGCCTAGAGAGTGCTGTAATTGGTCAATGGCGTTAGTCTTCCCGTATACAATCGCATGCTGCTTAGTCATTTAACTATTAACTATTCTGTTGAACATGCCGTTTTTGAAAGCTATCAGATAAGGTTCAAAATGTTTACTAATATGTCATTCGTTAAGCTACGAGTCGCATCGTTGTACGGAGTAGAGAACTACCGTCAAACAGTGCCAGGATATGAGGTCACTCCTTGGACAGTGCAAATTACAAATTATAAATAAAGGGTACTTATTTATAACCATGTTCGTATCTGTCGTAGCTACCACATTTTTAAGAGGTAAAACACACGACAATGCGTCATAAAACTAAAAAAAACAGTATTTGCTTGTGTCAGAGTCATATATCATACAGCTTGATAGGTGAAAGGTTTATTATGAGAATGTTCTTCGTAGAAACGATATTTAACTTTGTAATCTGCTGGTACATCGATAAAACTTAGTCATGTTCGTAAAATAAGGATTATTATTCTGCTTAGGGATTCTTTATCATAGAATGTATCTTTGTTTCCTTACTTAATATAGAGACAATATTGAATTTTAATGCTAAACAAGTCAATATCACTCGAAGAAGAAAGTCATGGCATATGAGGAGGTATGAGTATATTGGCTCAGAGTACACCAGTTTATGCACGAAGAAATGAACATGCGAACTGATTTAGGGCAATTAATGTCAACTCAAACACATTAATGTGCTTAGTGAAACAATTAAAAGTGGCGATCGAAAGTTGTGTTATCATATGGCGCAGGCACAACCATGGTGTAGTGCAAATGCAAATGGCACAACACGTGATATAAATGTCACCACGCGAACATTAAACAGGTTAAAAACACCAAACCTAAGTCGGGCAATCACACCTTGTATCACGATGATGTTGGCATTTTTCATCTTCGTGTTTCTATATCACAGTGCAAGCTGTATAGGTAAGACTTCCTTGTAATTATTCTACAAATGACATTCTTGTGTTATTATTTGTGACATAGCCTTTCCATCTTTTCGTAAATACAGCATAGGAGTTCGAAGGCAACGTATTTCTAAATTCCATATTAGACCCTCGTAATAAACAATGTTGTTGCATTTACATTATCTGTACACACAAAGTATGCTGAAAGGAGAAGTTTAGCGTGAAGAAGATTTACATTAGGTGTGTCTTCAAATTGACATTCCGTGTTGTCAAACGCATCTGTTAGCGATTTTGTAACCAGCACTCCCTTACTTTATACACCTAAAAGCGAATTGAATTTTAAAGAATTGATGTTGTAAAACACAAAAGAAGCACATGGCCAGTGATAAAAGTTTTATAGGGGCTTTCATGTTCAAGTGCATTTTTTCGATTCGTTGAAAACAAAAAGATAAATCAATGAATGATTACGTATCCTTCACAAAGGCATCTCGAGATCCTATTGATATTATTGGTTGAAAAGAAAAAGAAAAGTGACGCATTAAATTATGAATAATTGCGTATCAGTAATACAGGCAAGGCGAGAGGCTGTGAATATTATGTCTTTTTTTTAATCTTCAAACTATGTTTACTCTAAAGTCTTTCACTACAACTAATTTCTTACCTTTACAACATAATACGTTCTATAACGAACACAAAACAGTATTTTAACTTTCTAAAATGTTCGTTATGGATGGCAGAAATGTTTTCTCCACCTTGACCAAACATCTTTGAAGAGTTTGGAATCTTCATGATAAGAAAAGAAAAAATGCTTTGATATTTTAAAATCGTAAATCACCATTCTTCAATGCTTTAAAATTCAGTTCACAAATGATTGGTAAAATAGCGATACCAAATTGGTCCTTTGATCTACGGTTTGGTCGTCCGTAAATAAGATACGCTTCATGGTTATCGACCATTATTTTCACTTTACTTATAAGGCATAACTACATTTATAAGCCCAATAGAAGGAAACAAAAAAAAACCGCCATTGCTTTGTTAGTGATTTCTGTGCTAGGAATAGAATTATTGTCCCAAACAAGGATAGCCAAGTAAATGGGTTATTGGCTTTCTCCCACAGGCATACGATTTTGTCTATATTTTCCTCAGAAATAACTGAGCCAAATCAGCATAAATAGCAGGCGATGAAGTAATACACATGTGCGAAGCGATATCTTTTGTTATTGAGCAGATGATTGCGACCCAAAGTATACACAATCGTAACTTTCAGTAGTAAAAATAAGTGTATTGACAATGTGTAAACGGATTATTGATAAACCAGTGGAATAGAATAATGATGGTGTGCATAAGGACTAATTGCCAGATAGGATATCATACGTGTACTTTAAAAGGTGCTGTATCAGTCAGACATCGTCATGGCCTCTCTGCTCAACCTAAGCGTCATGAAATCCAAATGCGCCAAAATGCTGGTACTTTTGAATTATTGTTTGAAAACAAGTACAAAGTTTTAAATCTGCGTTCAGAAATACGGTAAAAATTAAAACTTGAAACTTTATTCTGTGTAGGAGATAATTAAAGTTTTATTATAAGGCAATCCTGTTATTTTGATATGAATGACACGGAGTTTCCTGTAATTTATTTCTGAAGTTGTTCTCACGGTCGACATTTCCATTGTTCCTGCTGATAATATGTTAACTACAAGTGGTAAGAACGTTTTGCTCATATATCACCACTGGCAGGGTCGAATAACATATAATATGAAATTTAATGTTACATATTTTGTTATCATAAATATTAGCGTTATATAGCTGTAATTTTAAATATCCACTGCTGTTGCAGATTCCTACATATCAGGTAAAATGATAATTGGGTGCTTTTATACTCGACAACATACTGTTTTTACCAACGTGACAATTTTGCATGAGACGGATGCATCATATCTCCATAAGTCTTCCTGTAAACCATCTCCTGTGTATTATCAATGAAAAAGTGTTCTGTAACATTTCTGTTTTGTGTTTGCTTTTCGACTGTTAAGCTACAAGTATAAAGTCCTTATTTAATTCCCTTTGTTGCACTTGTTTACAGATGAAGTCGCTATTGTGGGAGGTAAAACGCCATATGAGGGCGTTGTTGAAGTACTTATTTCACATGAAAATATCACGACGTGGATGAGGATATGCGACACAAATAAAGACTGGACCATGTCCGAGGCAGACGTTATTTGCAGACAACTAGGTGAGCGTCTATTACTTTAATGCATTAGCATTTCGGTCGGGAAAAAGTAACAGTGAATTGTTGTAAGGAACATCCCCACATCTTACAGCACGAACAATTATTCATTAAAGTACTGTCAGAAATTAACAAAGATCAACATTTGGAATATAATTACGTAGAAACTTGTGCAATTTGCATACATAGCTTGAATTTTTGGGTGTATTAAAACGATTAGACAAAGGATTCATGCGCTAACTTGTTTTGACGATATAGCAGTGTGTTAAATATACAATAACCCCACCGCAGGCGGATACTAGGTTTGTGTACAGCGCGTCATGCAGAACGATTTGCTAGCCGAGTACTAAACGGAGCGAATTGTATCCTATTGAGTGTATATCAGAAGTGACGCAGACAAGAAGCGGTGACGCCCCTGAATTTCGGAGGCGCAGGCCAAATGCCGTGCTAAGACGGTTTTTAAAGCATAAAAGTTACACAACTCTTGTAATTTTTGTCATATATATCAATTATCTTAGCGTCGATTTTCCTGCTTTCGGCTGGCGTGTGCTTTCCTCGACTCGTCTCAGCGAGATGTATTGGCCTTACTGGCACGTTGATGTAAAATAGTTATTATTAATTACGTAACCTTTTAAGAAAAGTAAGGTAGAAAGTTTTAGTATCATTTTTCGCTTACCTTGCAACAAACTTATTGTAGCACACATTAAAAGGGGGTTAAAATGATAAGATGAAATACAGTAAAAGTCTTTGTCTTATCAAGGCTTTCCTGGTGCGATGTTTGACAATGCTGGTCTGGGAAAACCGAAAAGTTATTGGGCAGGAATGATGTTGAGCGGTGTGCATTGCCATGGAAACGAGACGATCTTCAAAGATTGTGAATACGATGACTTTGAAGAAGAATGCAGAGGGCAAAGTGCCACGGCGTCCTGCAACTGTAAGTCCACGTTACGTTTATGCCTACTTCAAAGACGAAACTGTTCCCAACCTAACTACCTACATAGTACCTATTCTACCTACATTTACTCATCTACTCTAATGCAACAATTGTTGTTAATTTCAGATGCAGATTACTTGGGATGTTTTCCTATCAACAACAACATTGTGGCCTCTGCTAATTATGGAAAATGGTTACAGAATGAAAATATGACGATTCAGCACTGTCTCAACTTTTGTCATGGAAAATATTTGTATGCCGGCATCACAAAGGGTGCATTTTGCTATTGTGGCAATGCTAGCTAAGAGAGAGATGAGGTACTAGCGAATGAAAACTGTAATACTCCGTGTGCTGGGAATGAACTGCAATCTTGTGGAGGGCCATCCAGCATTGGCTTGTACAAAGGTGAGACTAGTGTGAGGAACATTTACTAAAGAAAATACTGTACAAACATTTACTTGGATTTTATACAGATCACTATTGTTTCAAGGTATGAGACAACTAACAGTTTGAATTGATAAACTACAGTTTATTTTCTCAGAATATCTGACAAATAATCTTAAGAACTATCGATTAGAGACTCTACAGTTATTACAATGATGAGATATAATAGAAAGAGGTTTCTTGCTACAAAAAGAACACGTTTTAATAGTGCATTGAATATTTCCACAGAGATTGTTTTAATAAAATGTTTTGTGTTTAGTGTCACTATTTATTTTATCAACAGTCATTAAGTTTTATAAGGGAAATGAAATAGCAAACGGCAACAAAAATTAGATGAAAGAGATTCAGACAAACACAGTACGTCGTAAAGGACTTAGTAAACCTAACATCTACGGATTGCTATCTCTGTGTGTGAGTGTTCATATTCTTACATGACCTGTCTGAGAATTATGTCAGGAAGACAATTGAAACATTAAGAACAACAAACAAAATTGAAACAAACATACCAGGCTAACAAATGTTATGCATTGGTCTATCCTAGGTATAATGGGTATATGTGATTCCTTTGTCGAAATAACAAGAGATAGTGGTTCTATATATTCACCTGGATTTCCGGGCTCATACACAAACCACCTATTCGATTGCTTTTGGTATATGACAACAACGAAAACAACGTTTATAAGAAGCAGATTTGTCATCTTCGCATTGAGGAACGTTCGAGACACTGTAATTATTGATGATCTGGCTATGAAACAAAGTCAACTCTTACGTTACACAAAACTCAACGGTTCAAATCCAATCATTCCAGATATGTTATCGAACAGAATGAAAATTACATTCCATACGATTAACGACACCAGCAACGCTTTGTCAATATTTATTATCAAATTCGAAGGTGAGTACCTGAATTATCTCAAATGAATACTTTCGCTTCAGGCAAAATTGTTGGTCGATAGTACTGCGAGAATGCTTTAACGACTAAAAAATAGCAAAGAATTTCTTTGCACACAGAGCAGAACTTTTACATATTAAAGACACTGCTACTTCCTATCATGTCCCAGTTTAATTGTTTCCTTTCTCAACATCCGCTAATATGCGAGGGTATGTCATACAGTTTTTAATGAGTAATCACATTCAAATTTTGATAAATCTTGGGGAAATCATTAGGAAAGTAACAGTGAGACTACGTCTATCGAATACAAATTACATGCATTTATTTGTAGTCAGACTATTAACACTGTCTCAGAAAAGCATAAATGAGAAAAACTTAGAATAGATGTGCAGGTGTTTTTATCTCTTTCACAGATTGCTTGCAAAATTCAAAAGCAATTGACAATGTCGATAACTTCACCCTACCAAGTACTTATAATTAGATGAATGGATTACAAAATCACGTTTTTCCACACACGTATCCATATTGATTTACACATATTGAACTGAAATATTATTTTCTTCAGCAAGGAACTGTAACCAAACAACACTCGCGGCTGGTCAAGGGGGCGGAATATACTCACGAGGTTTTCGAAAATGTAATGACTCGGAGAAAAACGTCAAAACATGGCATAGTTCGACTCCGAGTGGTACAGTGATCGAAAAAGCCTTCATCAACTGTAAACTTCCACATGAGAGTGTGTCTGTGGTAATAACTGACGTCGTGGACGGAAAGAAAATCAGGAAATATACCTGTGAAGAATTAGAGCACAGTCAATTCTTTTCGACGTCGAATCACTTGGTTATTGTCATACAGTTGTCAGGAAACACACAATATTGTGACGAGGTCACATTCATACTCGAATGGAGAGGTAACCGAAGCAGAGATATTTAGAAAAGCTTGTGTGTCAAAAGTGAACAAGAGGAGTGAACGATATTTTGATTATCTCTTAAGTATAGATACCAGTCATAACAATATAAGTGGAATACCTGTGACTAATAAATAAAACTATTTTAGGACTTGTTGATACCTACAGCGGCAAAAATATTTTAAATGCACAAATGCAAAATGTAAACAGCTTCCTGCAACAATAATTGGCATTATTTGTATTCAATATCACGAAGGATAGTAGACTCTTTTTAATAGTGTATGCCGTAGCAACAAATTTGTCGCAGTGGGCACTGAGTTATGGTGGCTACTCCCCAGACATGTATTGTCTATTTATTTTCCTGTCACCATTTCGAGCTTCGGTTAAGCGTAGGTATAAGATACGGGTTAATTTATGATATGTAATTAGTCACGGACTAACATTCCTGGAACCCTTTTCAGATGAAAAGTCCTTCCTGTATTTTATGACTAGGTCAAGTTCCAATAGAGTGCAATTAAAATTGTGCTTTTCGGCTTAGGAAGGAAACGCAGGGAAACGCAGGGACAGTGCAGATGTCACCTGGAAAGGCAACGATACAGCGATTAAGAAATCAAAATTACCATAACGTGTAACAAGCTTTCATAATTGTCCGTTGATGATACTACAGATTCTTCACTACAACATGTGGATAGGATAGCACAACTTTGCTTTAGTTTAAAATTTATTTAGTGTATCTTTCTACAGACTCTTTAAAATTAAACTCTAAATTTTATTTGTCTTGTTTACATTAAATCGGCAATTTTCTGCATTAATTTCTTGCAGCCGTATTAAAGTCCTATACAGCAAACAGAACTGGCCAAATCGGTGTATTGATGTCTCCATTTTATCCATACCCCTTCCCGTCGCATATATTTTATACCTGGTATGTAACAACAGATAAGGACTCATTGGTGAAGATACTATTTATTGAGTTTTGCCTTCGGGAGAAAAACTTCATTGAAATCGGAGACGATAATAAGCATAGATTATCCCTCGGAAGATACAACTCAATTAACTTTGATGGGTTACCGAAGGTACCGTACTCAAAGTCAAACCAGGTTGTGGTGGGACTTTCGTCGGATGAAAGGACAGCAGGAGTTAAATTTACCCAGGAGGGAAGAATAGCAATAGTCTACTATGGTAAATGAAAACGAAATCTATTTCCTTTTGCATACCTTCATATTAGGTAATAGGCAAATAAATATGTCCTTTCTAGAACGAGCGCACATACTAGTATTCCCTTACATCTAATATGACTTGTAGTATGATTGCGCTTATAATGTAAATTGGAACGCAGAAGCAAATACTGTAAGGGAATCCTTGTCATTCATTAACTAAACGTTTGATTAATCAGTGAACACATACTCATTCACTTAATGTCATAAGTAGCTTCCGTCAATACTTCGACCAACATATCAAAGATCAAAATAAGCACAAAGCCTCCCCCAAGATTTAATGAAAAATAAAAAGTAAAAACGCAACGAAGCATGTTGAAATTAATGTAATGTTTTGTTGTACGACACCTTTTTATGTCTTATTTTGATCTTTGTACAGTGTTTTACTCTTTCAGGGCATAACCCCATAAATTGAGGTATTTCTTATGGATATATCGATAGAAATTTAGGCCTTGACACTGCATGAAAACCCAATAGCACTTACTGTATCAGCATGGATTATTGCCCGTATTTTAGCTGAAGAGTGGGTATACAGATGAATACTGTCAAGAATACATTGCTTGCATTCAGCAAGCCTGTATTCATGTGGATTCATGTGAATTCACGTTTATTATTCTATAATACAGGCTACTCATTGGTGTGAATGTATCCGTATTATTGCGTTCTGATGCAGTGTACATATCCGTTCGATCATTCTATTCACTTTATACACTGAGTAATGTACAACTACATTTTATGAAGATAAAGTATTGTTGGCAACTCGATATTAGAGAGCTATCGAAGGGTAACATCGCAACGATATACATAATCATTATTCTTTTGATTATCTAGCTGTATGGAAATGCTCTTTAAACGACAGCCTTGTGAACGGCTCATTAAAATACGATGGTAAACAGAAGTTTCTACCCGGAGAGACATTGGTTTTGCAGAGTCATACGGGTTACTCATCGACTATAAATTGTACAATAACGTGCCTTGAAAATGGTACATGGAACAGCACTATTAACGCTTGTGCAGGTGCGTCCTCTTTATGGTATTAAAATTATGTACATCAATGTATAATGCTGTGATCTGATTTCGTATCATCAACTTTAAAACAATAAAAACATTTAGATAAAAGTAAAATGGGAGAGAAACAGTTTCTTTTTTTGCAATGATTCGGTTTTTGACAAAAAATTTAGAGATAATTTGTTGAGTTCGTGTTTTGTATTTTGATCCGCCAGCCCAGTACCCAAAACCAGTATCCAAACCATCCAAGGAACCGTACTAGTACTTTTCTTGAAAGTTACATTCAGTGGTGTCACTATGGAATCTTCTACTAATCAGTCCTGTGTAAAATATGCACGTGTAAGAGTTTCTCCCAAAGAAAACACAAACAATTATATTTCATGGTCAATGATAAATACGATCACTGTAAAAGTTTTGGATTACACGGGCAAACTCCTTAAAATTGCTAACTAGCCGTTATGTCTTGTTTAAATGAAATAGAGTAAATTTCTGACAAAAAAACACTACACTGATTAAACTTTTGATTTTCACACTCAAAAGGGGTAAACTTTATTTACCGCACGGTTTTAAAACGGGTCCATAAAAGCAGAAGATTACCGAAATGTTGAAAAATATTGAGAGTCCGAAATCTGAACCTTGGGCACATTCTTCCCTTTAACTAACGGCAGATGGGCATTCCTTTGATAACTGACATGCACCTTTCATGCCTCGTTCTGTCTCGTGACACAGCTCGACCAGATGAAGGCAACAAAGATGACTTAGCCCAAACGCATGTTAGTAACGATACGTACAAGCACACAGAGGAATTTAGGCCAATAAATTCTACAACGTATAAGCATAATAGAACAAAGGACGAAGAATTGCTGGTGAGCGATCGTAAGTAACAATAAAATCCATCTTCGACAGCCATAACTCTATAGTACGCCTCAAACAGATTGACATATCAGATTACCATAATCATCATATGTTGCTTTACTTCAACTTGAGGAACGTTTCAAAAATACTGTATACTACCTTAAAGTGTTCTGTAAAAGATATTTACAGTCTGCTTGCCTCTCGATTACATGGATGTGATTATGGCGGCGGGAAGCATGACGTG
Source organism: Ptychodera flava (assembly GCF_041260155.1). Classification (NCBI taxonomy): domain Eukaryota; kingdom Metazoa; phylum Hemichordata; class Enteropneusta; family Ptychoderidae; genus Ptychodera; species Ptychodera flava. The sequence continues at coordinate 27,196,871 of NC_091938.1, read as the reverse complement.
AATAGCGATTGTTAAATGCAGCTTCAATGGCAATGTGGCAAATTATCTCTGTATACGCCATACAAATTATAATTTATGCCTCTTGATATCTTGATAGAATAAGGTAAATGAAATAATATCATTCACATTTGTAACTAAGCTATAAGAAAGTTTAAGATAAATTCAATCTAATAGAAAACCAAACTAGTACAAAAATTGACTGTTAAACAAAAACATATTTATTTTTTGGAAGACATTTTTAAGTCGCTCTTACGGTTGTAAAGTTATTGTAAAAGGCGTAAAATACACTATGCATCATGCATCAAAATATAAACCCTGTGTAAGGTTCCTTACAGACGTTCTACTCGGAAGCAGTGTTGGTTCGGCGTTCATTGTCGCCATTATCATATCGATCATCTGCTGGCGTTCAAGGTGAATATTTTATTTTAATTTGCATTTTCCGAGATTCATATATTTCTATTCCATAAAATCAGTGGTAATGGTATCCAGCTTTTCCGATAGGTGCAGGGATGTTCAATTCGATGGCTCCTAAAGACTATGTACAAGTTCCGTGCCGCATTAGGCCTACTTGAAGTTGCCCTGCGAAGAATACATCCAAATCGTCTGCTCTGATATTCACTAAAGTGACTTTTAACAATAATCCGAACAGGAAAGGAGGATAAAGTCATTGTGATTTTTAAACACAGGTTGTTATGTAAGGCATTTGCGTCACGATCACAGCATGCTGGGAACCCGATATTTATATCTGACAGCCCAAATGAGACATCGCACGTCGGCGGAGAAAGTGAATCAACGTTTACCGATATGGAACTAGCGCCATCGGATATTACTCCTTATTGCACTCTCCAGACGTTCGACAAGAGCGTGTATTGCACCGTTATCAAGGACGATGTTAACAAGATTTAGCTTTAAATGGTTTTCTTTATATGTACTTGCAGTTTTGGTATTTCGATGATTTAGAAAGATAGCTAAAATATGCGAGTTTACACTTACATAATTTCAAAATCATGGTAATCTTTGAATAAAAGTTCAGAAAAATAGCTATCAATCGTATAACTTTTCAAATCACATGTCGTTGAATCTTAAAATCTATTTGCACTTTTTATCTATGACGTCAATAGAGGTTATTTGAACTGCCCATCGAGTTTTAATGGTGCATTTTACACGGACATTTGATACTAGTTGAAAGTGCTGAAGACGAAACCAGCTGTCGATAAAACATCCTCATCGCAAAGAATAGAGTTTGTTACTGTAGCAAAATATAGTAAAAACTGTAGCGTCATGATGTATCGCGTCCTCTTCAGCCAAACGAACGCACATAGCATACCTGGATAAACACTATGTGTCGTCTGACTTCCCATGATAATTGTAGGATTTGTTATTCGTTCGTAACTAAAGTCGTAGAATTTCGTGTACATTGAACTTTCTTTTTATGTATGGTTATTGACTTCTTAAAAAACTCTGCCGGAATAGTTTCATGTGACTTTTCATGGAGTAAAATTTTGACCTTGGACGAGATGAAGTGAAGTAGAAATAATGTAGAATGTCCGAGAAGGAAACACTTCAGTAGCAGTAGATTTGATGTTAGTAAAATCTTTCCTGAAGCATTTGATGCCTCTTATTGTTTGTAAAGGGAAATATTGATTCCGGTATATCCTGTATGTTTTAACACATACTGCAAATATTTACGCCTTTTTGTAGCAATCAAAGCATAGAGTCCCTCTTTTCTCTCTTTCTTTGTTTATCTCTCTGTGTAAGTCTGCCTTGCCATCTGTCTGTCTGTCTGTCTCAGTCTCTCTCCTCTCTCTCACTCTCGCTCTGTCTGTCTGTCTGTCTGTCTGTCTGTCTGTCTGCCTCTCTCTCCCCCCCCCTCTCTCTCTCTCTCTCCGGTACATACAAAGAATGCACAGGGCAAAGTGCCACTGTGTCCTGTAACTGTAAGTTCATGTTGCGTTAAGGTAGCGGTAAAGGCTAGAGCGTCAGTTATAAACACTGCAATAAACTATTAAAACATAAAAGTAGTCAACATTCTCTGTGGAATAAAAAAAACTAGACATTTGGGGTCATAGGCATTGCAGAGTTATAGCCCGTTGAAACTTCTGAAAAACTGACCAAATAAGAGGAAGTTGGGGAGTCCTTAGTGTATTAACTATGGTAGAGGTCCCCTAGCTTTTAAAAAATGTTTGAAAAGGGAAAGTCATTTTTTACTGTTTTTCAGGAAAGTTTGACAAGGCAGTGCTTGCATTCAGAATGCGTGACTGCTATTGTAAATGCATTTTTAGATTCTTTGAGTGTCAAAGAGGTGTCAAAAGTGAGATTAACCAAAAAGACTGCTCTGTGACTTCAAAAGAGGGGTGCAAATATGGCTTGTTTTCAACATTTTTGACAGAATAACAGTTTTCCTACATAATTTTATACCAATTTAATCCAACCTTTGAAATGAGATATGGACATGGAATTTTTACAGCCTATTAACAAGGTTACAGATAAGATTTGTACGGCACAGTTTTCCTGTATTTGAAGTACTTTTTGAAAAATCACATTTTGAAAATTGAAAGAATTTTTAATAATTTTTTGATATGTAAACCCATGTAAAATCATAAAAACAAATTTTATTTACAAATCCTGCCGTACAAATCTTACAATTAATAGTGTCAACATATTTATAACTAATATGGTAATATTAATACTACCCAATTATTATTATGTAAAAAAAATATGAAAAATTAAATTTTAATATTGATTGGTGTCATATTTCAAAATCATGGCTACAAATATACAATTTTTATATTCTTTGGAGAAAGTATTAACTAAGGGAGTTATCCTGAAAATTTGAACTAAATATCTTGATTCTAACACTTGAAACTTGACATTAACTCTGAGAAAAGAATTGGTGCAAAAATAGCCTTTACCGCTACCTTAATAGTAACTTCAAAGCGGGAACTGTCCTCAACCAAGCTACCGACCTAGCTACCCACCTACATAGCTACGCACACGCCTAAATATAACTGCACAGCTACGTATCCACCTTAATGCATAAAAATTGTTGTCAATTTTAGATGCAGATTACTTGGGATGTTTCCAAAGTAACAACAACACTGCCGATGCTTATTTTGGAAAACGGTCAGAGAGCGAAAATATGACAATTCAGCACTGTCTCAACTTTTGTCAAGGAAAATATTTATTTGCCGGCATCAACAATGGTACATTTTGCTATTGCGGTAACCCCAGCTATAAAGGAGATGAACTACTACCGAATGAAAAGTGTAATACTCCATGTACTGGGAGTGAACTGCAATCTTGTGGCGGGCCATCCAGCGTTGGCTTGTACAAAGGTGAGACTAGTATGAGGCAGATTTGATAAAAAAATAGCGTACAAAAATTTACTTGGATTTTCCAAAGACCGATATGATTTGAAGGTATGAGATAAGTGACAGTTGGAATTGACTAAAAAAGGGTTCATTTTCATAGATTATTCGAGAAATAAACTCAAGAATTGCCGATGGGATGCTACATTTATTACAATGATGTTTTGTGACTGGAAGGGGCCTTGCTACAAAGAGAACACGTTTTCACACTTGTATCGAATATTGCCGCAGAGATTGTTGTCATAGAATGTGTTATTTGAAGTCTCACCATTTTACTTTATCCACAGTTATTAAGTTTTAAAAGGGAAATGAGATAGACAACAAAAATCATATGATCAGATACTTATTCAAACACAATACATCCGTAAATGATTCAGTAAACCTCACATTTAAAGACAATGCCTATGAGTAAGTGATTCATATTTTACATGACCTGTCTGAGACCTCTGTCAGTAAGATTGTTTTAAACACAAAGAAGAACGAACAAAATTGAAACAACTATGCCTTACAAATGGTATGTATTTGTGTATCCTAGGGTCAATGGGTATCTGCGATTCCAACACCAGCATTAGAAAGAACAATGGTTTCATATATTCACCTGGATATCCAGGATCATACGGAAACCACTTGTTAAATTGCTCTTGGTATATAACAACAACAAAGACGTTTATAAGAAGTAGATTCGTCATTTTCGCATTGCGGAACGTTCAAGATACAGTAATTATTGACGATATGTCAATGACACAAAGTCAACGCTTACATTATACAAAACTCAACGGTTCAAATCCAACAATACCAGACATGTTATCCAATGAAATGAAAATAACGTTTAAAACGCTTGACGATACCAACAGCACTCGGTCAATCTTTGTAATCGAATTCGAAGGTGAGTACCTGACTTATCTCAAAGGCTTACTAACACTTTGAGTGAAATTATTTTTGTGCAACGAGAACACTTTTAATACTGAAAAATACCAGAGAACGTTTTTGCAAAACACGGTTACTATCAACATGCCCAAGGTTAACATGCTTGTTTCAGAAAATGGACTCTTGAGAAAATACTTTTCAACTCATCAAATGTAAAAGATAGAACAAGTCGGATTTTATTACAGAACTTCCGCGCATTTTTGTTAGTCTCACTTATTTATTTTTCGCAAATAATCACATTGAATTTGGTTAAACATAGGAAAACAGTCAAAAAGTAAGTGTGAGACTACATCTATCGAAGACTAATACATGTAACAAGGTAGTTTGTAATCAGACTGTTAACTCTGTCTCAGCGAAGCATAAATGAGCCAAAATTGAGAAAGAGATGCCTAGGTGTTTTTATCAGCTTACACAGGAAATCCTTGATGGATTTGTTGGCAAATTCAAATACAAGGGACAATGTAGAAGCGATTACCCTAACGAATAGAGATAAGTATATAGATAATCATATAGGTGAATGGATAACGAAATCATAATTTTCCAGAATCGCCCTTTCTTTCTATGTATGTTTGATACATATTGAACTAAAATATTATTCTCTGCAGCAAGGAACTGTAACCAAACAACACTCGTGACCGGTCAAGAGGGCAGAATATACTCACGAGGTTTACCAAAATGTTATGAATCGGAGAACGTCAAAACATGGAATATTTTAGCTCCAAATGGTACGGTGATCGAAAGTGCCTTGATCAACTGTAAACTATCACATAAGAGCGTGTCGGTTGTTATAACTGAGGTCGTGGACGGAAACGAAACCAGGACATATACCTGTGAAGAAGTAAAGCAAAGTACATTTGTTTCGACGTCGAATCACTTGGTTATTGTCTTGCAGTCGTCTAAAAACGGAAAATCTAGTGACGAAGCCACATTTACAATCGAGTGGAAAGGTAACAGACGCCAAAATATTTATTAAAGCTTGTATGTCGCCCGTGAGAACAAACATGCCGGTTATAAGGTAATATACATTAAATATCTAATGACCAATAAACAAAACTGTTCGGAACTTTCAGATAGCTACAGCTTCTTACTCCACAAAATTTAAAGGCATCAGTTTGCTTTCGACCTACACTTTATATGAACAAATGCAAAATATAATGTAAACAGTTCCTTATAACAATAATTGGCATTATTGGTATTCAATATCACTGAGGAGTGTTTACTGTTTGCCTTGGCGTAAGCCGTAGTTATCGCTGTCCACACTTTGCCAGGGTGATTACTCCTTGGACATGTACTACCCATTCATTTTCCTCAAACCATGCTGATCTTCAGTTCAGCATGGGCATAAGATATGGGTACGCTTACGATATTGTAATTAGTCAGGGGCTAACATTCCTCGAACTCTTGACACCTTAAATTTTCATTCGAGGTATTATTTGACTGATCAAGTTGCAATAGACAAGTGCAATCTACCCACGTACATAAATCCATAAATATTATAACTGTTCACAAAATGACAATATGACGTCACAGGTGACTTTTAATGATGACATTAGGCTTGGGAAGGAAACGCACAGACAGTACCAACGTCATTTGGCAAGGCAACGATAGCGTGATTAAGAAATAAAGAATACCTCAATATGTAACATGCTATCATTTCACCATTGATCATACTACAGATTCATATGGTTTAAAATGAGTCTTTCATGACACTTTAACATTTAAATTTTAGATTTTGTTGCCTTGCCTTATTTTCATTTAAACGCGGCATTTATTTCTTGCAGCTGTATTGAAATCGTATACAGTAAAAAGAACTGGTCGACATGGTATTTTGATGTCTCCATTTTATCCATACCCCTTCCCGTCGCATATGTTTTATACCTGGTATGTAACAACAGATAAGGACTCATTGGTAAAGATACTATTCATTGAGCTGTTCCTTCGGGAGAAAGACTTCCTCGAAATCGGAGACAGTGATGGGCATAGATCATCACTCGGAAGATACAACTCCAGTAACTGTTGTGGATTACCAAAGGTACCGTACTCGAAGTCAAACCAGGTTGTGGTGGGACTTTCCTCGGAGAAAGAGGCAGCTGAAGTTAAATTTCTTCAGGAGGGAAGAATAGCAATAGTCTATTATGGTAAATGAAAACGAAACCAATTTTCTTTTGCATACTTTTATACTAAGCAATAGGCTGCTACATATGTGCTAACTAAAAAGAGCCGAATACTATTTTCGGAAGGACCTATTTTGTTTCGTCCAATAACACGAACAGTAACTGAACGTTTGGGTGATCGCAAATATTCATGCACTGAATGTTATGTGTGGCTTCCATTAATACGACGATGTCAATATTCAAAATAAGTATAAAGCCTTACCCAAGAAAAATTTAAACATAAGAGTAAGAACTTATCGAAGCAGATTCAAGACAAATTAGTTTTCAGTTACACGACACTTTTATTAATTGTTTTATGATATGTGCACGATGTTTTAATCCCTCAGAGCTAAACCCCAATAAATATATTTCCTTTAGATATATCACGAGAAATCCAAGTCTTAAAACTTTAAGGGAGTGAATACCTGTCCTGTTGCTTCCTTTGCTTTATGCACAGAGAAATTTACAACTATGAGTAATGAATATAAACTACTGTTGACAACACGATATCAGAGAACTTGTGAAGATTAATAACATCACCTTACGCATCATCATCAATTATACTTTTTATCTAGCTGTATGGCAGTGCTCGTTCAATGATAGCATTGGTAATAGCTTCTTAAAGTACGATGGAAATCACAGATTTTTACCGGGAGAGACATTGGTTTTGCAGAGCCATACGGATTACCCGTCGACTATAAATTGTTCAATAACATGCCTTGAAAATGGGACATGGAATGGTTCTTTGTACGCTTGTAGTGGTGAGTTTTCTGCAAAATTGTGAAAGTATGAACATAATATCTTGCCATCTGATTCGTACTTTAAAAAAGGCGATTAAAACAATTAGATAAAATCTAAATTGGAGAGGAACAAACGTCTACTTATTCTTATTATTCGTCTTGTTATCATTTGTCTTGCTACATAAGAAGATGATGGTGATATCGATGTTATAATGGTGGTGTTTTTGACCTACGTTTCAGAGAAAATTTGTATAGTCTGTGCTTTGCTTTTTGAAAAGACGAAGGTGCACTAGTTCCGATCCGAGTCCAGTGCCCCAACCATCCGGGGACTGTTACAGATCACTTTACACGTACATTGGTGTCATTTGTGTACTTGCTAGGAGGAGGTCCTGAGATATCGTCCAGTCTGAAATATGTTTGTGTGTACTGATACACAAGGAAGCTTTTAACCATTTTGTTTCATGATAAATATAGGATCTCTGTTACGGAACGAATTTTAGAATTAGATAAGCAAATTGCCTAAAACTTACCAATATAAACAAAATTCTTCTGAGTTAATTAAATAAACAATATAAAATGTTTGATGAAAACAAGACTTCTTCTGCCACGGTCTTCAAAATGATTAACAAAAGCAGCAGACCAGCGGCACTGAAAGATTTTGATCGTCTGAAAGGCTCTACATTGATATATTTGTTCATGTCTCCTTTGTCCAATTTGGTGACACAGGTCGACACGAAAACGGGGGCACAGAGGACTTGGGTCCAACACAGGGAAAAAATGACACATTCAAATGCTGTGACTCGCCTACAAATGCAACAATATTTCAGTTCAATGGTACTCAGGACGAAGAATTACCAATGAACAAGTGTAGGTAATCATATATAAGTTTCCTACTTAATTTTTGCTCTATTGACAATTTCAAATAATGCTGTAAGTTTATATTGCAATTAATTAAGGAGTTCTGTATTAGATATTAACAACCCACTTACATATATAATTCTGAACTGTCTTGAAGAAGGCTTGAATAGGGAATGTAAAAAAAGCTTAAATGTTAATGTGACAATTTTGAATGTATACTTCATATACATTTTCATGTTGGTCCATTTTGATTGTATCATAAATGTTAATAAATGAACTGGAATTTCTCTGACGTAAATTGTTTATCTATTGTGGAATTGTAAAACAAGTTAACTAAACTGAGATTATTTTAAGACATAAAGCAAGGCTGGATCACCATTGTTGACGCTTTATCAATCTGAAAACCACTTTAATCTGAAACCACTTTAAAAGGCGTAAAAAAATTAATACGCTATGAATATTAATGTGAACGTCTTCTTCATTACAGATATTGCGATAGGTTGTGGTGCTGGATCGGCGTTCATTGTCACTCTTATTTTGTTGATCACTTGCTGGCGCTCAAGGTAAATGTTGTGTTTCTTTTTTCATTGTTCTCGATTTTCACAGAATTCTTAACCTTTGCATTGGCAGCAACAATATTAATTTTTTTGAACACAATGAAGTTTTATTGATTGGCTGATTGATTGATTGATTAATTCATTGATACATTGCTTTATCGATTACAAGGGTCAACAGGCTCAATAGCCTAAGAACATTCAAACTCCGAAAAAATAAACAGCATACAAACATGCAAACAAACAGTACAATAGCACAAACAAAACGATAGAGGTAACAGAAAGGATTCTAAAATACAATATGTACAAAACGTATACAAGGACCCCAAAATAAAAATATTTGAACATAAAAGTGTCAAAAGCAGTGTTAGGCAAAAATATGTCGAAAGCAATCGTTTTCACAGTGTAATAGTCATTGGGGATAAAGGGAAGTTTTCTTAAATTTCACTTACAACATGGAGCTTAAAATAAAGAGGGAACCCTAAGGCATCCAAGTGGCGCTATTGAAAGAAAACATAGGGACAAGAAAGTCTTCTGAAATAATTTCGTTTAAAAAAGTCAGATCCAAAACTTCTGCCGAAGCGAGAGATAAAGGTGAAAGGGCTGTTTGTCATTATATTACAGTGGCCAGAAAACTTCAAATATATATTTAAAAAACAAATTTTTGAACTTAACCTACACAATCACTCAAATATTGGCAGTTGGGAGACCGGAAAATCAATCAGTACTTTAATCTGTTTTTTACTATATAAGCTGAAGATATATACAGGGATGTCAAATTTCTTGGAGAAGAAAATATATTAAATTATGTCTTTATCACACAGAGCATTAAAAAAGCTCGTTTACACATTTATGCAATATGCCTTTCAAATGATAGATTAGAAACTAAGATAACACCGACGTCCTTGATCTCAGACACTCTATTTAACTGACAACCATTCTATAGAACAATCATAAAAAACAATAATTCTCTATTAGGTCAATTTCTTTGAGTATTGCTTCAAGAGCATCAACTTTATCTGAAATATATGAGCTTTTAACAGAATCTCCAAGACGCTCCATCAGTGAAAAAAGAATTAAAATAATTGCTAAAAAGATTGTGCAATAAACTGAGATTTGTGATCCGTATATTATGATGGAAAACAATGCTCTGAGGAACAGAGGCACAGAACGCTTAGAATTATGTGTCTCTGAATGCTCAATATCAGAAATGTATTCTTTGAATATAAAGTAACGCAGCTTTTTGAAAGATGATCTTAAGTTAGCAAAATATTCGTAGTGATCGAGCGCTTGGATTCCTTAAATATTCTTCTTGCTTTTTTGCTTTTTCAAGACATAACAAATCATTACAATACTCAAGTTCGGGATGGCCTGTTTTTGATTTTGAATGTCGGAACAAACTCATTTATCACACTAGTTAGGTAGCCATAAAATAAGTTAACACTTTTATTTGCAGTGAAATACCGAAGAGAAGATTATGAGAAAAGTAAAAGAATCTGCCTAATGTTATCGAAATTAGTTTTGTTAGAATTTAAAACTCTGCGAGTCGTATTATCATGCATTTGTTATTTTGGTATACAAAGCTAAATACACCATACTTTATGATGCCACGTAAACCAACTGTATATATAAGTTCAATGGCTCATTGATTACAACATTTGTAAATTACTTTTGAAATGATCCTGATATTTTGCCCAGGCGTTTAAATCCATTGCCTTCTCCTGGTAAACATCCTAATGGGAAAGGAATACCAATTTCTTATTTTCTTTGCATCTACAGGATGTTATGTGGGGCGTTAACGTCAAATACACAAAATACCAAAGATGTAACATTGGCAACTGGTAGGCAGAAAAGAGCAATGTGGGTTGCCGAGGACGTTGAATTGAAGAATATCAAGTATGAAAAAGCGACATCATATTCGAACGTGCCTGCTACTTCTGCCGAACAGACTTATTGGCATGAGAAACAACCTTCATGTATAAGCTTAATATCGCCTGATTCAGGAGACGGGATCAGTGACACAACGACTCGGCCTTCACCGAACGAAGCCATCGAGGGCGTCAATGGAGGTGCGAGTGGCAGTGTTTCCGTGCGACATTGTGTTATAAACGGTATATCTGATATCGATTTCGAGGAAGCCGGTTTTAAAGACAATGAGATTTACGAAGACGGAGACGATTTTGAGGTGGTCGAGTATGCTGAAATGCAGGATTAGGATTATAGTTTTGTGGATAATATGCTGTATGAAGGTTCGAAAAATCCAGAAAACAACGTGGGGTCCATCTAGACGACCATTGCCTGTTACTTGAAAAACAAGAATCCATTGTTTCGACTAAATAGACTAATGGGCTTAACGGTGACACCGGTTCCCTTGCGAACGTCGCTTACAAAGCGTTCACTAAATCCCGTTCGGTACACGCTCGGGTTTCAAAACAATGTTTTGCCCTAGTCAACTGAATAGTCTAATCCTGACTATCACGGACAATGATTAATTTGAAGAGACTACGTTTTAGATCTGGTAACTTTATAACAAATATTTTTTCATAAACTCGTTTGATTTCAATGGTTAGTTAGTAAAGGGAAAGCAACTCAACAAACCGTTCATATATTGGCGGTTTGTGTTTAATGTATTGAAGTGTGTATTTTTTACTGTCTTGTGTATAAAGCCGATTAGGCATGGCAAGACACATCGGCTGTAATCTGCGTGTCAGTGCAGTCCGTGCTCCAGAGTGGGAAGACTGTGTAAGATACTACGATTCTTTGACGCTATATTTCGGAAGTTTGTTAGACTTTCTTCACCAGTTGCCTGTAGATAATCTTCAGTGGATAAATTGTGTCTCATATTGGCAGATTCTATGTATTCCTAATCCTTCATTCTGGAGGCTAGGATATCTAATTTTGTTCTGTTCGAGGTCGTGTTCGTATTGTGTTTACTAGATTGAGAGATAAATGTATGTGGTCGTCAACATGTTTTATGCTGTGCGATTCTGTCAAATGCTGGAATTTTTCTGTGTTGTAAGTTGTTTGTTGTAATCTTTGTGTGAAATCACTGGTTGACGAGTTACTTTTGACGCTCTCTTACTATGTAACCATCAGTGTATAGAATGTCGTTCCGCCCCTTTATCTCATGGTTTGATTGAGATCTCACCGTTTTCTGATAGTGTTCTTGATGACATGCCTTCGACATGGGATGTATTGTATTCCGTGTTTTGGAAGGGAAATTCAGATGAATTCGAGGCTGCTGTGTGTATCAATGTTCAATTTGGCTTGTGCTCGTGTAATGTGACTTTTTGTTGACGTAATATGTTTATATTCTTCTCTATTTCTGTGCCATCTTATGATGTTGACCTCTTCTATTTATTTTGCAGTTTTATGTGTAATTTTAGTATACATTTTTGGTGTTTGGGCATGGCAAAACGTTGATACGGTAACTCTCCCTTTTGACTATGTTTTGGCCTTCAAAAAAGCCATTTGGTATTGTGATCCTTGTTTGGCGCATGCTGTATCCAGTTATGTACGTTTTCACAAAGTTTACTGTTGCTGGAATGTTGTGTGGTTTCTTGTCGATACATTGTACGGCCTAGGATCTTGTCCTGCTGTTTTTCACTCACCTATGTTCAGGACGTCTTCCATCTGTAGTGCTGGTCTTTTACTGTTCGTCTTCGTGTAAACTTATGTTCTATTCGTTCTGGAAGAGAATATAGCGTTATCGTGGGTGTCTCTTAACATGAAATGCTAACCGTTACATTTTTGTTATGTTGTTAACTTGCATTTAGGGTGGTGTTGGCTCTTGTTCCCGCCTTCATATTTATTGATTTCTTTTCTTTCTAGTCGCATTTTATTGACTGTTAACTGAGCACTGTAATTGGCTGCTACAGTATATATTTTGTGATTTCAGAATCTTCTATTTAGATAAGCATTGTTGAGTCTTGTTCTGCAGAAATTGATGTTTGTATTTTTTGTGGATTGAGCTGTGTACTTTCTAATCCGTACATAATTGAAAAAAAAACTTTAAATGGTACCACGGTAATGAGTTAATTTTAGCTGGCATTTTATTTTAGCTAATTAAGTCACGTTGGTTAATTCGCTACTTTGTGGCAAATTTAAAAAACATTTTGATTGAAATGAGAATCATGAATATCCGAACCGTTCCGCTGAAGAAACAGTCAGCTTACAATTATTCAAGGGTTTTATAGTATATGCACACATTGCAGTTTAGAACATTTATATTTTCATATTTGTCAGAATATACAGAAGACTTCTTAGCATCTTGAAACATACAGACTTTAGTACTTGACCAGTGGTAATTTTTGTGTATTCATTCTGATACTAGTTCTTATGTCAAATTTGCACCAAAGGAACGTGCTCAGCAAATGACCGCTGCACAGCATCCACTGTGTAATTTCATGTGAGTACTATAGTGGAGCGTGCACTAGCAGTGTTGAATCAATTGTACTTCACAGATATTTGGATCTCCGACAACAGTTTATATCTCACTATTAATCTTAATCTTTATTTCTTATATAGCGCATTACATTCAAAATAATCTCAAGGCGTTTTACACTAAACATTGACAAATAGAAGGATGAAACATAAACTTGTTAAAAACTCATAGTAAACAGGCTAAAAGAAAGCAACGTTTTATAAAATCATCATAAAAACTACGAAAATTACGAATAAAAAGACTTGAAAGGGTGACTTTTTTGTTTACTTTTAAAAACATCAAACGTTTGAACCGCTCGAATATGTTATGTTCTGGCGAGGTGCACAAATTGAGAAAGCCCTATCACCGTAATACATTATATTTCCAATCGGCTGATATAAGTTTACATCAATAGAATGAGAGCGAAGTGTGCGCTGAGTGTCCCTGTGAGCAATTCACCTACTATACTTTGGAGCGAGACTATTAAGAATCTTTACAGTGATGCTAAGAATTTGAATACTAACATTTACTTGACTGAAATCCAATGTAATCTATCGATACAAGGTGTGATATGATCGGTTTTCCCTTCTTTAGGGTCTATGGCTCCAGTAACTAAGCGAGCTGCAGAATTCTGAATAGTTTGAAGCTTTTGAATTTCATAAGTAAGCTGGCCAAAACTGGTACAATAATCTAAATGACACGTGATGAAAGCGTGAATTATTTTTTCGATTCTGCTCTGATCTGAGATGTTGCAAATTTTCTCTATCTTCCACAACGCATGCGGGCTGACCTACAAATATTAACAACATGGGCCGACATACTACCGACTGTATCCATGGTAACATCAAGATTACCAACTGTGTTCGAAGGCTGTATGGTGACATCACAAATGCGTACATCACAGAGAGATAATCGGCCAACACCTTTGGATTTAGATGAGAAATGTACAATCTCTGTCTTATATGTGTCGTATATACAGAGCTTGTTCTGTAATTTTGGAAAATAAAGTAACGTTCTCTAGCACTGCAAGGTGTTATAGTTTGAATTTGCACATGATTTTTCTATTGGTTATTAAAATATCGTATATAAGTGTTTTCAATTACGAAATGTATACAAAAATTTTAAGTTAAAGCTGTAACTTAACAATCGGGTGTATCCATTTCAAGGATTCGCCAATACATTTTTCCTACAAATCTACTGCATGGAGTTGTACAGTTTATTTTATCAGATCACGAGAACGAGTAGCTAAAAGCTATTAACAGACGTCTCCAAGTTCATGGATATCAAGGCAAACATTGCTTTCGAAACTACACAATGCTTACTAATTTCCCATAATTCATCATAGTTTGTACCATTATAATCGTATATTCCTCCGTGAAGTCTTCCATGTGTCCCATGCCTAGACAAATTCCTAGACTAGTTGTAATAACGTACACTTAAAGACACTATTTTTTTAAAGTGTTTAGAAAAATATGCTTGTTTGAGAGAGGAGATAGCGTTGTTGGTGATGGAAAGTAAGGAGACTAGTTGCACCTGTTTTTCAACAAAAATATAACGATTTTTTATCGAAATAGAAAAGCCAAAAGAAATGTACATGCTGTGACTTTTCTCAGTGAATGACCCTTCAATTTGTTATAAGTTGCTTCCCAAAAGCATGGCATTTGTAGTACTTGTAAGGTGTGACTTTTTAACGTGTGATTGATATTTATACTGTAATATTTAAACGTACTTCTAATAAATGTTAATAGTCAATTACCTTTAGGCTTGACATTATTGCTTTTATGCAGATCTGAAAAAAGTTATAGAAAAGTAATTTCGCTGGTACAAATCAAACTAAACTCTCAGTAATTTATTGTATTGTGAACTAGTCCGGTCTGTACCAGCTTTACATTACGTACATGTAATTCACATGTAGGGAAACAGCGCCCCGTCCTATGTTCGGCCAGAGTAACAAGGCATTAACGCGATGAAAAGCCATAGAATAAATGTACAATGTTGTAGATTGACATGTTTAGATTTGATGGTATCAAAATCATGCCTTAAGGGTGTGATGTTGTTTTCTTACATCGCTGAAACAATGGTTGATTTCACTGCATGAAAACCCAATAATTCAGATAAATTCACATTAATGAGTTGCCTGTATTATAGTATAATACACGTGAATTCACATGAATACAGGCTTGCTGAATAAAAAAAATGGATTCTTGACTGTATTCATCTGTATATGCACTCTTCAGCTCAAATACAGGAAATAATCCATGTTAATACAGTAAGTATTATAGGGTTTTTATGCAGTGTTTGGATACAGGCAATATTTTTCTTCGTCACGCATCGACTCACTAACAATCAAGCCATGGAGTTATCACAGAGTGAATGTTCCTGTCACCCCTGTTTCTTTGTCTCTGTTTCCTTTTCTGATTCTGTCTGTCAATCTCCTTCTCCTCATCTGTCTGTCTGTCTGTCTGCCTCTCTCTCTCTCTCTCTCTCTCTCTCTCTCTCTCTCTCTCTTCTCTCTCTCTCTCTCTCTCTCTCTCTCTCTCTCTCTCTCTCTCTCTCTCTCTCTCTCTCTCTCTCTCTCATGTTTCGTTTTGATTTGTATTGTTCAGGCATAGTGTAACCTTTTTTTAAATAATCTGCCTGGCGGTCTATCCCCACACTTCCCCCGTATATAATAGCATTTTGAATGTATTTTGTCTTTTTCCCTCGTCACCCTCTATTATTGTTTCTGTCAACTGTCTGGTTTTTATCCGCGTTCATTTCCATTCCAACTAAACCAAATTTGCTATCAAATGGTTTATCTTCAATGAACATTGCAATCACGGCCTTTCCCATATTCCAGGCGATTTTCTTCTCAGGCGCCGTAATGTGATGACCGTTGATTGAATGATGTCTTATTTTAATGGGGGAATACCAATCCTGGTGCGTGGCATAGTACACCCCTACATTGAGCTTTAAACGATTGGCTATTACTTACAGAGGATGATTCAAAGACCCTCCTCTTACGTTTTCTTTCTTTCTTTCTTTCTTTCTTTTATTTTTTTGGGGTTTTTTTTGGTCTTAACAGATTTTAATTTAGGTATCTAGCTGTAATGTAAGGGATATCTAGCTCGTAATTACATATGTAGAAAAGCAACTCGAACTTGATGAAGTGGTGACGAAGAGGACCTGTCAGTCCCTAAGGATGAAGTCAGGGGATATATGGTTTTGGTTAGAGTCTGTGCATCTGTCTATCCATCTATGTATCTGTCCGGAATCTGTTCTTGGTGAAGCCCAGACCAAATTTTAAAGCTGGTACAAGGACGTAATCATATCCATGCACATGTGTGTTATTTTGTTTCACGATGAATCTTTTGTGTACTCTAATGATCTACTTTCTATTATTTTGAATCAGATAAGGTTGAAAATGTTTTCTACTATATCATTTGGTAAGCAACGCGTCGCATATTTGCACGGATTAGAGAAGATGTTGAGCTTTACAATACCGTCAAACAATGCCAGGAAGTGAGGTTACTCTTGGGTTAGTGCAAAAGACCTGTTACCACTAAAATGTAATGATTTATAACCATATTCGTATCAGTCGTAGCTACCCTGTTTGTAAAGGTAAAACACACGACAACAATGCTTCATAAAATGAAAAAAAATAATGGCTGGAGTGCGAGTCATGCATCATAAAGCCATGATAAGTAGAAGGCTTATTATGAGAAAATTCTAGGTAGAATCGGTAGGCTAACATTGTACGCTGCTGTTAGATCATTAAACTTAGTCACGTTGATAAACTAAGGATCATTAATCTGCTTGAGAATGAAGGAATAGAAATCCTTACTGAATATCGCAACAATTTTGCGAATCAAACGCTTCGCAAGCCATTATCACTTGAAGAAAAAGTAACATGGCATATGAGGAGGTATGAGTACATTTGCTCAAAGTACACCAGTTTATACACGAAGAAATTGACATGCGAATTGATTTAGGGCAATTAATGTCACCTCAAATATATTTATACGCTACATAAAACCATTCAATGTGGCAATCGTAAGTTGTCTTATCGCATGGAACAGGCACAGCCATGGTGTCGTGCAAATGGCACAACATGTGATATAAACGTCATCACGCGGACATTGGACCGATTAAAAACACTAAACCAAAGTCGAACAACAACACCTCGTATCGCGATCATGTTGGCACTTTTCATCATCTTGCTTTTAAATCACAGTGCAAGCTGTATAGGTAAGACTTCCTTGTAATTATTCTGCATATGACATTCCTGTGTATTTGTGACACAGTCAATCCATCTTTTCGTAAATACAGCATAGGGAGTTGAAGGCGTATTTCTCAATTCCATATTAACCCTCGTACCAGAAAGTCTTTGTTGCCTTGACATTATCTTTACACACAAATGTTCCGGAAGGAGAAGTTTAGGTTGAAGAAGACTCCTCTCAGCAGTGTCTTTCAATTGACATTCTGTGTCGTCAAAAGCATCTGTCAGCGAATTTACTAGTATAACCCTCACTTCCTTATTTTCTACAGCCGAACATGAATTGAATATAAAGAAGTACTGTGAAACAAAAAACCGAGCGTATGGCCAGAGATAGAAGTCATTATCGGGGATTTCATGTTCAAAACGCACTTTATCGTTTTGATGAAAACAAAAAAAGACGCATTAAATAGTTAGGCCTAAGTAAAGGCTGTTCTGGTCACCGCGCGCGCCATTTCAGAACCTACGTGTCATGTCGTTTTTGGACAGTTTACATACTCATTAGTACAGCTATCCTTGATATCCCTGTTCGCAAATGTGTAAATAAAGACATTATTGTTGTAAAGCCTTTGGAAGACCAACAACGGCGTGCACAAGGGCTCATCGCCAGATACGATATCATACGCGTACTTGAAAAGGTGCTCTGTCTGTGTCAGAAATGCATGAACATGAGCATTACATATATCGTCAGGGCCTCTCATCTCAACCTAAGCGTGATGAATTCCAAAAGCGTCAACATGCAGGGACTTTTGAATTATTGTTTGAAAACAAGTACAAAGTTTCACATCTGCGTTCAGAATTACGGTACATAGTAAAACATGAAACTCTATTCTGTGTAAGAGGTAAAGTTTTATTGATCAAGCGATCTTGTTATATTGATATGAATGTCATGGAGTTTCCTGTTTTATTTATGGAGTTTCTCACCGTCGATACTTCCATTGTCCCTCAGATAATATTTTAACTACAAGTCGTAACAACATTTTGCTCGTAAAACACCACTGGCAGGGTCAATTAACATAAACTTTTTGTTATCATAGATCGATGTTAGCATTATATAGCTGTAATTTTAAATATCCACAGCTGTTGTAGATTCCGACATATCAGGATAAATGATCATCGGGTGATTTTATACTCGACAAAACATTGTTTTTGCGTTTGTGACAAGTTTGCTTGAGACGAGCGCATCATATCTCCATAAGTCTTCCTGTAAACCATCCCCTGTGTATTATCTAAAAAAGTGTTCTGTAATATTTCTGATTTGTGTTTGCTTTTCGACTGTTATGCTACAAGTATAAAGTCCTTATTTAACGTCCATTGTTGTACTTGTTTACAGATGAAGTCGCCATTATGGGAGGTAAAACGCCATATGAGGGCGTAGTCGAAGTACTTATTTCGGATCAAAATATCAGGACGTGGATGAGGATATGCGGCACAGATAAAGACTGGACCATGTCCGAGGCAGACGTTATTTGCAGACAACTAGGTGAGTGTCTTACGACGAAATTACTTTAATGCGTTAGCATTTCGGTCGGGAAAAAGTAACAGTGAATTGTTGCAAGGGATATTCTGTCAATACATGTGTGTGTCTGCGGAGTGAAAAAATAGTTTTCTCCATACCTTTAGAACCTAAAACGGTAGAAAACAGATTCAAACATGGCCGATGGCCGCGGAGGAAGTGACGAAGACACGAAGCGGTGACACCGCTGAATTTGGGAGGCGTAGGCCAAATGCCCTGCTAAGACAGATCTTAAAGTATATAGTTACACAAATTTTGTAATGCTTGCCATGTATATTAATTATCTTACCGTTGATTTTCCTGCTTTCGGCTGGCGTGTGCTTTCCTCGACTCCTATCAGGGAGATGTATTGGCGTGACTGGCACGTTGATGTAAGAAAAGTAAAGTAGAATGTGTTAGTATCATTGTTTCGCTTACCTTGCAACAAACTCATTGTAGCACACAGTTAAAGGGGGTCTAAATGATAAGATGAAGTGAAGTAAAGTAAAGTCTTTGTCTTATCAAGGCTTTCCTGGTGCGATGTTTGATAGTGCTGACGTGGGAAAACCGAAAAGTTACTGGGCAGGAATGATGTTGAGGGGTGTGCATTGCCAGGGAAACGAGACTACATTCAAAGATTGTGAATACGATGACTTCGAAGAAGATTGCAGAGGACAGAGTGCCACGGTGTCCTGCAACTGTAAGTCCACGTTACGTTTATGGCAACTTCAAAGACGAAAATGTCCTCAATCTAGCTACCTACATATCAACCTATGTACCTTACTACCTGACATCTACGCATGTACTCTAATGCATAACAATTTTGTTGATTTTAGATGAAGATTACTTAGGATGTTTTCCATTCAACAACAATGTGGCCCCTACTAATTATGGAAAATGGTCACAGAGTGAAAATATGACAATTCAGCACTGTCTCAACTTTTGTCATGGAAAATATTTATATGCCGGTACCACAAATGGTGGATTTTGCTATTGTGGCAATGCTAGCTATGAAAGAGATGAAGTACTAGCGAATGAAAACTGTAATACTCCGTGTGCAGGGAATGGACTGCAATCTTGCGGAGGGCCATCCAGCATTGGCTTGTACAAAGGTGAGACTATTGTGAGGAAAATTTAATAAACAAAATACTGTACAAACATTTACTTGGATTTTCTACAGATCGCTATGGTTTCAAGGTATGGGACAACTAATAGATTGAAGTGATAAACCATGGTTTATTTTCTCAGAATATCGGACAAATAATCTTAAGAACTATCTATTAGAGACTCAACAGTTATTACGATGATGAGATATAATAGAAAGAGGTTTCTTGCTACAAAAAGATCACTTTTATAGTTTTAATGGTGAATAGAATATTTCCACAGAGATTGTTTTAATAAAATGTTTTGTGTTTAGTGTCATAATTTATTTTATCAACAGTCATTAAGTTTGAAAAGGGAAATGAAATAGCAAACGGCAACGAAAATTAGATGAAAGACACTCAGTCAAATACAGTACATCGTAAAGGACTGAAACCTAACATTTGAAGATTGCTATCTCTGTGAGTGAGTGATTCATATTCTTACACGACCTGTCTTAGAATCCTGTCAGTAAGACAATTGAAACGTAATGAACAACAAACAAAATTGAAACAATCATGCCAAGCTAACAAATGCTATGCATTGGTTTATCCTAGGTATCATGGGTATATGCGATTCCTATGTCGAAATAAAAAGAGACAGTGGTTCTATATATTCACCTGGATTTCCGGGATCATACACTAGCCACTTATTCGATTGCTCTTGGTATATAACAACAACGAAGACAACGTTTATAAGAAGCAGATTTGTCATCTTCGCATTGAGGAACGTTCAAGATACAGTAATTATTGATGATCTGTCTATGACAGAAAGTCAACGCTTAAGCTTACATTACACAAAACTCAACGATTCAAATCCATTTATACCAGATATGTTATCGAACAGAATGAAAGTTACATTTCTGACACAAATTATTGACACAAGCAACGCTTGGTCAATATTTGTAATCGAATTCGAGGGTAAGTGCCTGAATTATCTCAAAGGAGTATTTAAAGCCAAACTGTTGGTCAATGATGGCTTAAGGACTGAAAAATGACAGAGAAATTTCTTTGCAGACAGAGAAGAATTTTATCATACATACCCATATCATCATATCATCATATCATACATACCCATATCATCGTATCATCATATCACACATACCCATATCTTCATATCATCATATCATACATACCCTTATCATCATATCATCATATCATACATACCCATATCACCATAATACACGTTTAGGACACAGCAACTTCCTATCATTTCCCTGCAGGTTGCGATGCTTGTTTCAGAAATTGGACATTTGAGAAAATATTAGTTTTTCAACTCATAAAATGAAAAAAACTGAAACCATCAGACTGTCATTCCCTAGAAAAGTTTAACGAATTGAATAGATTTTAAATGTTTCGTTTCTTAGTACCCGCTAATATTTGTGAATATCCTTTTGATAAATCATACGATAACAATTAGAAAAGTAACAGTGTGAGACTAATAGAATCTCACACCCCCAAGGACCTGGGATCAGATTTCTCACACGAGTTGGGGATATTTTGTCTCACACGAGCCGCAGGCGAGTGTGAGACAAAATATCCCCAACGAGTGTGAGAAATCTGATCCCAGGTCCTTGGTGTGTGAGATTCTTTTTCTCACATGACCACAAAACGCGTTAAATTCATATTGGACACGTACAATATTATCAAAAATCGTGACAACTCTGTCGTCTGCCGCTGTACTTTGACCTGCCTACGTTGTAGTTCTAGTCCGTGTGTTACTCGTCGTGCCATTGGATAACATTTTGCGCGTGGAACGAAACATACTGCTTATCATCCAATCAGAGGTCGTGTAATATTTACTGCAGAGTGTGGGACGGTTTCTGAGAGTGTGGGATCGATTTATCCCACACTCTCGATCTCACACTCCCAGCAGCCAGGAATGTGAGAATATGATATGATACATTATTACTTTGTAATCAGACTATTGACACCGTCTCTGTTTGGCATAAATGAGCGGAACTTAGAACATATGCGTAGGTGTGTTTATATCTTTCACAGATTGTTTGCAAAAATTCAAATACAATTGACAATGTTGAAAACCACACCCGAACAAACACATAAAGAGATAAACGGAAAACGAAATCATAATTTTCCAAAGCTGACCAATATATATATATATTTAAAAATACTGTATTTAATTGAAATATTATTCTCTGTAGCAACGAACTGTAACCAACCAACACTCCTGACTGGTCAAGGGGGCAGAATATACTCACGAGGTTTTCCAAAATGTAATGAATCGGACCAAAACGTCAAAACATGGACTATTTCAGCTCCAAATGGTACAGTGGTCGAAAAATCCTTCATCAACTGCAAACTTCCACATAAGAGTGTGTCTGTGGTAATGACTGACGTCGGAGACGGAAAGCAAATCAAGAAATATACCTGTGAAGACTTGAACCAAAGGAGATTTTTTTCGACATCGAATATCTTGGTTATTGTCTTAGAGTCGTCGGGAAAGTCGTCGGAAAACTCTGATGACGAGGTCATATTTATACTTGAATGGAAAGGTAACTGAAGCCGAGATATAGGCCTATTTAGAAAAGCCTGAATCCATGATGTCGACTGTGAGCAATGAGAGTTATGAGAGTTATGATATTTGATTTTCTCTAAAGTAAAGATATCAATCACAAAAAATATCCGTGAAATACCTATAACTAATAAATAAAACTATTGTAGATAGCTACAGCGCCACAAAATTTGGAGGCAACATAATGTAAACAATTCCGTTAAACAGCAATTGGTGTTATTGGTATTGGATATCACAAAGGAGTGTAGACTCTTTGCTAAGATGCAGACCGTAGCTACAAATGTATCACAGTGCACACTGTGTCAGGCTCGTCACTCCCCAGACATGAACTATCCATTCATTTTTCTCTCGCCATTTTGAACTTGGGTTAAGCATTGGTATAAGGTAAGGGTATTTGGACGATATGTAGGTGTTCAGGGGCTAACATTCCCGGAACTCCTGGCACGTTAAATGTCCTTCCGACATTATGTGACTGAAACACTATTGGAATTAATTTGCGATAATTTGATCTGTGTATATTTCAAATTTCTCAAAAGTGTGTAGTGCCCTATAGCTGGATGATGTGACATTAAAATTAACTCATAAAAACAAGTGTGTAACTTAAAAAGAAAAGTAGAAGATGTCAAGTTTGCATATTATATCGACATAAATTCACCATCCAATTATCCCAAATTAGTTCCGATCGTGTTCTGATCAAAATATAGTACATGGGTGCAATTTGTTCACGTACGTAAAATCCATAAAAGGCATTATCATCCACGAATTGACAATATATTCCTTACAATTTCTGCCTTAACGTGATTGGAACTAATTTGGAATATTTAATAATGTATTAATATTGGTTTTAATTGCAAATGTAAGCTCATCTGCTTTTCTTTTTTTTTGCAATACAATTGTTCTTATGGGTAAATTGTAACTTTTAGCTATATGGTATCAAACACTTTTAATGAACTTGGAAAATTAAAATATCCAAGTTCCAATCGTGTTCCGCATAATTTAATCGCAAGAGCTGTTTGGATGATGGATATAGAGCAAAAGTATACAATTTCATGTATTTCCCTCCTTTGTTGAGCGACATTGCGAGCGACTTAAAATGTTGACTTTCAACTTTGGAAGGGAACGCACAAATAGTATCGATGTCAGCTGGCAAAGTAACAAAAGAGATAAGAAGAAATCAGGAATATCACAAATGTATAACATGCTTTCGTATCAATCCATTGATAAAGCTACAGATTCTTATACACAGCTTGTGAATAGAAAAACGCGACTTCCCTTTAATTTAAAATTACTTTGTGTTTGTTCAGAATTTGAATATTTTATTATTTTATTTACATTAAAAAGTGACCATTTTCTTCATTCACTTCTTGCAGCTACATTGAAGTCATATACAGCAAACAGAACTGGTCAACATGGGATTTTGATGTCACCATTTTATCCATACCCCTTCCCGTCGCATATATTTTATACCTGGTATGTAACAACAGATAAGTATTCATTGGTGAAGATACTATTCATTGAGTTTTCCCTTCGAGAGAAAGACTTCCTAGAAATCGGACACGATAACAAGACTAGATCATCCCTCGGAAGATACAACTCCAGTAAATGTTGTGGGTTACCAAAAGTACCGTACTCAAAGTCAAACCAGGTTGTGGTTGGACTTTCCTCGGAAAAAGAGCCAAAAGAAGTGACATTTACACAGGAGGGAAGAATAGCAATAGTCTATTATGGTAAATAAAAGTGAAATATATTTCCTTTTGCATACCTTTATACAAAGTAATATGTCACTAAATCATGTACTAGATAGAGCGCACATAGTATTTTCGGATGGACCTACAGTGCATTCCGTCCCATCTAATATCACATGTAAGCGATTGTATGATTGACGCTCGTAATCTATATGATTATCAAAGTGTAACGCAGAACCAAATACTGTTAGTACATCCTGTTCATTCATTGAAATGAAGAGTAACTGTATGGTTAAGAGAGCCTACAATATTCATTTAGCTTAAAGTAACACGTCGAGTTTGATGTTAATGATTTAACAATTAGCATAAAGCCTTACCCAAGATTAAATTGAAGAATTAAGCTACGTTAATGTTTTGTTACAGGACACCTTTGTTAATGTTTCACCCTTTCACAGCTAAATCCCTATGAATGGAGATATTTTCGTGATATATATATATATATATATATATATATATATATATATATATATATATATATATATATATAATATTTCTCGTGATATATATATATATATATATATATATATATATATATATATATATATATATATATATATATATATATATATATATATAATTCAGGTCTGAAAACGTCTGAGGAATTTACAACTACATTTTATGAAGATAAAAGAAAAATTTACAACTACATTTTATGAAGATAAAATTCTTTTGCAACTCGGTATTAGAGAGCTTTCGAAGATTAATAGCACAATCTTGTACATCATCATTTTTCTTTTATTATCTAGCTGTTTGGAAGTGTTCGTTCAATGACAGTATTGAGAATGGCTCCTGGAAGTACAATGGAAAACAAAAGTTTTTACCGGGAGAAACATTGGTTCTGCCGATCAAAATGGGTTACTCATCGACTATAAATTGTACAATAACATGCAATGAAAATGGCACATGGAACAGTACTTTGTATGCTTGTGCTGGTGAGTCATCTTCATAATGGTGAAATTTTATTCATAAAGTTGCTGCGATCTTATTTCGTATGATCAAAAACATGCGATTAAAACATTTGGATAAATCTTAAATTGGGGAGGAACGAACTTCCACTTAATGTCATACTTTATTTTCCTACATAAGACTGTCATGGTGAGAAAGCCTAAAACTTACCAATATATCTGAACAAAAATTAATGTAATTACTAGAGATTTCGACTGAGTGTAACATTTCTAGAAGATAGGAAAAATGTCGTTTGGTATCCATGTCATTACGATTACATAAACATTGTATTGAAGTGCCACTAAAGTAATTAACTATGCGCTATAAATGCCTGTGAAAGTAGAAGGGTCGTTTATTTTACCATTGCTTTTAGGAGTAAACTTTCAACTGTGGAGTACACAGTACATTCCAATGTGACATCATAACGCAACGTTGCAAATGGATAAAATCAAACAACAACATGAATATATTTTTCGTTGATCAATTAAGTTGTTAAACATCAAACAAAACAGACAATATATTGACACAAATGTGTATGCCAAAATCCAGACAAATGTGTTGATAACCCGAACATACTGTAATTTTGACCCATTTAATCATTGTTTAGAAAAAAACAGGGCAAGGGCACCAGTCTGAAAAGACTGTTGCTGAAAGATGTATTACTAATTTGCTAGAAAGACATAACGAGACTCTATCATTGCAGACACAAAACGCCAACACCAGATTCAGTTGGTACCTAGTACCTGTTAATGATTCTTTATAAGTGAACGTTTTGACCATTCACTCCGTAAACACTGCTGATTTTGCAGTTAAACACATCGATACTATGTTTACTAGCCCATACCAAAAATAGTCAGAACATGGAAACGTTAGTTTTATTTGAATATTTGAAAATAAAATATCTCACAGCAGTTGACTGTGTTGTCTACTGATAAAGTTTGGTAAATGGTCTTCCTTTCTAGCATGAGTAGAACCCGGGGTGAAATAAACGACCCCCTGCTTCTAAAGACACTAATAGCGCTTTCTTAATTATTTTAGTGGCTCCGAAATCCAATGTTCAAATTTACACCAAACGACGTTGTTTCTATCTTCCTGAAATGTTACACTGAATAGAAATCGATACTAAATAGACCAAATTAACTTTTCGATATGAGCAAAGCAAAACTTCATTTACCACACGGTATTCAAAACGGATTAATACAAGCAGCAACCAAGCAACATTAAAAGATTTTGTTAGTCCGAAAGTCTGTATCTAATATCGAGATGTATTTAACCTTTCAATCACTGCTGTTCAGCCTTGGATAGCTTTACATTCATACATGTTCAGTACTTCATGTCTCGTTTGTCCTTTTCGGTGACACAGGCCGACCCGAAAACGGCAGCACGGAGAACTTGGATCCAAGACAGGGTAACAATGACACGTTCAAATGCAGTGAGGCGCCAACCAATGGTACAATATGCCATTTCAATGGTACTCAGGACGAAAAATTGCCAATGATCAATTGTAGGTAACCAATAAACCTCAGAAAGTTATCAACTAACAATTGCTCCGCAGTAGCTACTGTACGGACTAATTTCAAACATGTTTTATATTTCTTTCAGCCTTCTGTATGAGATATTGACAACCCAGTTGTAAATGTGTATTTCATGTGTACATTTTGATTTTAGTCCATTCTGATTTCATCATAGAGTCTTATAATTAAATTACACTATTTCTTAGTTGTGACTTCATTCGTTTATCTACCGTTAAGACAATTACTTTCACTGAGATTATTTTAGGATACTAAGCAAGGCTCGATAAAAAACATCGGATCTTTATCAGTCTGAATAAAATGATATCGCTTCACACAAAATAATGGGCGATATTTTTTCCCAAACGTTGAGTAAACCACTTTATAAGACGTATAACCACCAATACGCTATGCACTAAACCATTGGGCGTCTTCTTCCCTACAGATATTGTCGTAGTTTGCAGTGCTGGATCAGTGTGTATCGTCATTCTTATTTTGTTGATCATCTGTTGGCGCCAAAGGTGAATGTTGTGTTTTTCTCTTTCATTGTTCTCGATTTTTAGAGATTCATTTACCTTTGCATTGGCAGAAACAATATTTCTCCTTATGAAACTATTGCGGTGAAAATACGATGACGTAAGGATAAAGCAGATTCCATCCACTGAGTGCTTGTAATGATGCGACGTAAACCGCTTGTACAAAAAATAATTGGTCGTTGGCCACAGTATTAATTTTACAGTTGTCCTTCAATGATCCTTCTATTTTGCCGCGGCATTTTGATACAAGCCTTCTTTGAGTGAATAACAAGATTGGAAAGGCGGATAAATCATGATTTTTATTTGTATTTGTAGGTCGTTATGTAAGGCGTCAACGTCAAATACACAAGATACCAGGTGTGTAACTCTGTCATCGGGTAGGCAGAAAAGAGCAACACAGGTCTTCGAGGAATTTGAATTGCCGAATATCGAGAAAGAAATGAGGTCATCATATTCGGATGTGTCGGTTACTTCTGCTGAACAAACTGGTGGACGTGTGAAACAACCATTATATATGAGTTTAATATTGCCTGATTCAGAGGACAGGGTCGGCGATACAACGAGGCTGCCCTCACCGAACGAAGCCATCGAAGGCGTCCAAAGAGTTGCGAGTAGCAGTGTTTCCGTTCGGCGTTCTGTTAAAAATGGTATCCCCGATATCGATTTCGAGGAAGCCCGTTTTAAAGAAAAGGAGCTTAACGAATCAGGAGACGATTTTGAGGTGGTCGAGTATGCAGTATTGGAGGATCAGGATGTTGGTTTCGTGGAAAATATGCATGGCGGAGGTTCGACAAGTCGGGAAAAACATACCGGCTATCTGGCCCGTGTCGAAACAGACCACTACAGCCTGTTACATGAAAATCAACCTGTCACATTGCAGCAAGAATCCAATGTTTCAAGCTTCACTTCACAACATACAGCAGACGACAACTTTGAACCACAAGACGTCCATGGCCTTAAAGACGATGCATTAATATGCCATCGTGAGTCCCTACTACCTGAAAGACTACGTCACAGTTATGAAGAAGTAGACGAAGTCTGCTTAAGCGGAGACATTGGTTCCGTTGCCAACATCGTTTACGAATCTTACACCGAATCACATCCCGAGTCAGCTGACGAGTCGAATCCTGGCGGCGCCATCAGAGAAACTAATGAAGATGTACATTATTCGACTATTAAGGACAATGATCAATTTCAATAGGCTACGTTTTAGATGCGGTATCTTCATAATGGGTTTTGTTCCTGAACTGGTTTGATTTCTGTGTTTAGAAATTTCAGAATGGTACGACGACTGTAATACGTATATTTTAGCCGTGTTGGTTCAATCTTTAATTTATATAGGATATCGCTCAATTTAATTTTTTTCTCGATCTGATTATAATCAGAATCATAGAATGTTACGCTAAAGAAGCATGCAGCTTATAATTATTCAAAAGTTCTTATAGGATGTACATACGCGGCATACTGGGGAACCGTTTACATATTCCATATTGGTAACAATATATAGCAAACTTTTAAGAGTTGTCCTTCTTAGCATCTCAAAACATACCCCTTAGTACTGGACCAGTATTAATTACTGTGTACTTACATTTTATTCTGATTATAAAAGGTTTAAACAAAATACCAGGATTTATGTCTGAGTACAATCGTGCAGCGGTGGTATTTTCCAAGAAGGGTAGCGACGAGGACAATTATCGAAGCGTGCGATGAACGAGAACATAAATCCCGGTATTTTGTGAATAACCTTATTATTATACACGTTTGAGTCCAATTTAAGCACAAAAAGTCGAAGTTAGTTCGTTTTTAGGATGTCCGTCGCGCACTGCAGTGAGAGAGCGCGATCAGACTGGTAATGCATTCAGCGCGTCTGCTCAGCGCATACACCGTCCGGATAGAACGGAATTTCAACCCGCGCAGCGCAGTGCACATGGAAGAATTTGTAGGTCAGCGGCATAATTTCACTCAAATTCATAGGTTTTTAAATGGGATAATTCACTGCGTGAAGAACTGAATGTGTCGAAGTATTTTTTTGTAAACCAGATTTGAACTGAATGTGCTCACTTGTTTTGAAAACAGTTTCATTATTAGTAGTACACTTTATAGAACAATAATATATCTGTTATATCACTGTATGTAGCAGGTTTAATCAACTTTCGCACAGTACTCTCAGGGTGAAATCACTTATTAAAAAAGTATTTAATATGCAAATAAGCTGTTTGTTAACGTGACACTGCTCAATGCTTCATGGGACAATTAGATATCTATCAGATCAACATTTGTAGCACGTTTCATTAAATTTAATGTTGTAATTTTAAAGTAATATGACTAATTACAAAGTTCATTGAATATGTAAATGAACCCTTGATTAACTTGACACTTTTCAATTTTTCACAGCACAATTAGATATTTATCAGATCAATATCTGTAGCAGGTATCATCAAATTTGGTGCAGTAATTTCAGAGTTATATACCTAATTACACAGTTTATTAAATATGTAAATGAACCCTTAATTAACTGCACACTACTAACAGCACAGAGAGTTCTGGCCGCTTAGTAATTCTTTAGCATTGAGATAGCTTTCGCATCAACACCAGTTACTGCTTTCAAATGTTGGAAAAAAAATTGTTGTGAAAGGCCGTTGGAAGACATAAAACGTTTTATTTCTTGTTTAACTTTTCGCCGGTTTTATATTTTCTGTAAATGGTCCTGTAAATCAATATAGTTGTTTGGTTTTTTTTTCTTAATTATGTTGGGGAAACAGCGCCCCAGGCCTGTATTCGGCCAGAGAAAACATTGCATCATCCGGGTGAAACGACTTAAGGTGAAGGGCGACGAATTCGGACGCGCACACGCTTTAGTACGTTTCTGCGCAGATTTAACTCCAGCCTGCCGCAAATGGGTTATTTTGTAGCGCATGTATTTAACATCACCTGTCATTGTTGAAATTGCGCTTTTACCTAATTTTTTGACCCAGAGTCTTAGAAATACATGTGACCTATAACCTTGTCATATTTTGACCCCCTAGGAAGCTGGTTTTTATCAATATGAGCGAAAAATTAACATTTCTCTCCCATTTATATGGCGCAAATTACCCATTCACCTGGAGATATTGTAAAAAGTAGCGTGGTGACACCCTTTTATTAAAAGCGCGAACTAAATGGTATTATGTCAGGAGTTTATTCGCCAAGTTTGGTCAAAATGACACCATTCAAAGCGACAGGAAGAAAAGTTCGAAATTATATAGTGATATAATTTCGATATCGTCATTTTGTAATCGATACTTATGTTAAAATTTCTTCACAAACATCATGAAAACTATACATTCAATAACTATGGATCTTAAGTCTTGGTATTTATTAAAATTAACTCATTTACTAAGCGTTTTATAATTGCTTTCTTTAGTTTAAGTGAATTATATCATTTTTATTTATTTCTAACGACGCCATTTTAACGTCCGTTTCCATGGAAACAAGCGTGGTGACCCCCATTTTTTATTTCATTTTTGCACTTGCACAACTTCCAAGAATATTTGTGCAAAGTTTCAAGAAAATGACACCACAACTTAATTTTGACGTAATTCGTAGTACTTTACCTTAAAATGAGTGTAGAGCGTTCTAGATTAACACATGTCGGTAGATTTGATAGCAGCAAAGTCATGCCTTACGGGTGTGATGCTATTTTTATAACCAATAAAGTAATTGATTCTTAAAATGATGGCGAAATGCATATAATATGCTATGATTTGGTCCCGTATCATCAAAAAGATTTGATTAAAACATAGCGATAAACTTCATGTTCAATCGGAGAAGAACAAATATCCTGTGGTTTAATGGTGATATCGATGTTATTGTGGGGGCAAAAATGGTAATTGAACATCGATTTAGAGAAGATTTGTGGCGTGTATGTTTTGTCTTTCGAGCTTCCAGCTGTCCATGTGTACCAAATGCCAAGCCCAGTACCTGAACCATCCAAGGAACTGTTCAAGTAATTCTCTGTACACTAACATTGGGTGATGTCACTGTGGTACTTTCTACGGGGGGGGGGGGTCCAGTAATACCGTCGGGTGTAAGTTATACACGTGTAGTTTGGTTCATATATCTCCCGACGGAAGCGGGATCGCGGTACACATTTTGGAAATACACGAGCATATAGCTTAGAATTATTAATATTGTAACCTAAACGAGCAGTTCTGCCATTCAATAAATTTCCGATTTATCTTTGAACGTCGATTTGATGCACGATAAATTCCACTGTGGCCGCAAGGTTACTATTTTGCATCGATTATATCTTGTCTAGAGCTGTTACTACATGTAAGATATGTCGGGACAGATTTGGTGCAAAGCTCAGGTACAACGACATTATCCTATGCCATGTACATGTACGTCGATTTGATTCACAATACATTTCAATGTGGCTGTCAGACTGCTATTTTGTATCGAATATTACTGGTAAAGAGCAAGGCATGCAAGAACTGATGCGTTTCAAAATGTTACAAGACCATAACCTTACGAAATACAAATGCACATTAACTTTTTCAACGATCCCATCCGATATGGTCGTCAGGCGGCCATTTTGTTACGATTTTTTTCATATTCAGGGCTGTAATTAAGAATTCCTACACCTATTCGTTTCAAACGTGGTACAAGTCTATGGCCACATGCCTTACCTATACGTAGTGATTTGTTTTTCAATGATAAACGACATTGTAGACAGCATACAATAACAAAGATGAAAAAACATTGACACAAATGACTACATTCCATTATTTTATATTAAAAAGTTGCAAATGCCACCATGCAAAGCGCCAGTCCCAAAGACGAATGCACATCGTGATCTTGACTTATTGTCATAGCTAGTGGTACACAATAAACTAGACACATGCAAAGTCTTATCCTTGTAACAAATACAAGGAAAAACAGTTTGCAATATATCAACATGTTTTCACCCCTGCACAGGGCCTCTCTTTTTTCCCAAGTGAACCTTTGTACTTTGATAACTTATTTTCTGTCCTTTTGAATCAGATAAGGTCACAAATGTTTTCTACTGTGTGATTTTGTAAGCAAATTGTCACATGGTGGAAGGGATTAGAGAACTAGTATAGCTTATCAAACGCTGCCAAACAATGCCAGGAAGTGAGGTCACTCAAGGGACAGTGCAAACGACTTATTATCAATGTGTACTTATTCACGCGTATATGCGTATAGTATCAGTAGTAGTTATTTTGTTTTGACAGAGCTAAAACACATATTGCAATGCTTCATAAACTCGAAAAAAAACAATTATAAACTGGTGTCCGAGTCATACCTCATACAGCCTTGATTGGTGAAAGGCTTAGTATGAGAAAATTCTACGTAGCAGAGATAGGTCAACTTAGTACGGTGCTGTAACATTAGATAAAACTTAGTCATGTTCATAAACTAAGGATCATTAATCTCTTAGAGAACTCTCGATCAAACAAAAGATGGTGGTTTCTGTACTGAATTTGCGACAACAGTGCTAATTAAACGCTTCGTAAGCCAATGTCCATCATATCGACAAGACTCTAACTCTTTATCAAATCGACCATCACACTTCGATAAATTCGTTTCTTCGCTTCGATAAAGTGTGTATGTGCGATGTATGATAGTGAGCATGCGTGCGTGAGTGCTTCACGAACTCTACAACGTGTTGAGCGGTCTCAGTCAGAAAAATGTAACAACTTAGCCGGCTATTGAACCACTCTTTTTTTGGGAGTGGAGATTTAGCCGAGCGGTTCTGTCTATGGCCTCTCTGCTAGGCAACTGATGCCGTATGTTGTGGGTTCGAATCCGATTGAAAACTAGCCGTATTATTTAATATTGCTCATAATTGGTTTAAAATAAAAATATAAATTATGAAGTGATGTGTGACTTACTAATCGAGAGGGTGTCCAAATCAGAAAGTTGACAACGTCACTAGAGCAAGAGAGAAATTGAGAAAAGTTTTGGCATTCCATCAGCTTTGATCACTCAGCTAGGTTAAGACACTTTCACTTGAAGAAGAAAGTCATGGTATATAGGAGGAATGTATATATTTGCTCATTGTACACCAGTTTATACACAAAGAAATGGATGCAAACTGATGTGGGATCATCAATGTAAACTCAAACATATAATAAGCTATATGAACCACTGAAAGTGGCGATCGAAAGTTGTCATATCACACGGCGCAGGCACAGTCATCGTGTTTTGCAAATGGCAGAACACATGACATAAACGACATGCGAACATTAAACGGTTAAAAACACGAAATCAAAGTCGAGCAATCACACCTCGTATAGCGATGATGTTGGCACTTCTCATCATCTTTCTTTTAAATCACAGTGCAAGCTGTAGAGGTAAAACTTACTAGTAATTATTCTACAAATGACATTCTCGTGGATTAGTGACACTGTCAATTCATCTTTTCGTAAATGGAGCACAGGAAGTCGAAGGCAATGTAATTCTATTTCCCATATTAGACCATCGTACCAGAAAGTCTATGTTGCATGACTATATATGTACGCGAAAAGTGTGTTCGAAGGACAATTTAACGTTGAAGAAGGCTTCCCTCGGGTGTCTTTCAGTTGACATGCTGTGTTGTCAAACGTATCTGTCGACCAATTTATCATCATCACTTCTTCGTTTTATACACCCGAAAGTGAAATGAAGGTCAAGAGGTTAATGCTATGGCCAGAGATAGAAGTTGTTATAAAGCCTTTCATATTAACCGTATTTTTATCGATTCGATGTAGACGAAAAGAATGATGCATTAAATAATTAATTATTACGTATCAGTCATAAACGCAAGGTGAGAGGCTATGAATAGTATGTCTTTCTACCTCTGCATTGGAGTTGTGCTCTTCGATTAAACAATACCTGGAGATAATATCGCAAACAGTTTTGCTGTCAGGGTGATAAACGACATTGCAATACGTTCTACAAAGAACACATTACAGTATTCATCTTTCGAAAAAATTTGTTAAGGATTGGTGCAAAATTTTATTATCCGTGACCTTGGCTAAACATCTTCGATTAGCTTGAATGTTTCATGATAAGCGAATCAAAGCAACTTAATGCTGTCATAATAAAGAACCTAAGTCATCATTCTATTATGTTGCAATTTTTTCGCAAACAATTGGCGAAACAGTGATACCGAAATGGGTTCTTGAGCTTTAGTCTGGCGGTCAACTTTTGGATACGCTACATAGTTATCACCCATGATATTCACTTCACTTTAAAAATGTCTATGAATCATGTTAGCCTATAAGATCAAAATGAAAAAAAAATGAAAAAATGAAATTACCTTAACATTATCCCGTAAATTTGTTAGTGATTTCTGTTCTAGGAAGGGAATGATTTGCCCTAAATCAGGGATACACAAAATAATTGGTTATGGGCTTTCTCACATTCCTGGTCACTGGGAGTGTGGGGTCGACGGTGTATGAAAAATCGATCCCACACTCGAGTGTTGGATCGATTTTTCAGAAATCAGAAATCTCAGAAATATTACACGAGCTCTGATTGGATGATTAACAGTCTTTCGTTCAATGTGCAAAATATCATCCAATAGCATGATGAGTAACACACTGACTGGAACTACAAAGTAAGCGGGTAAGAGTATACGGGGCAGACGACAGCATTGTCGCAGTTTTGGATAATGTTGCGTGTCTTTGGTGACAGAATCACAAAGAAACGGCCGAATTTTACGAATAACTGGTGACCCTAGGCCACTTGGAACATATAGCCATTTCCGTTTGTGGACATCTCGTCCGTAGCAGAAGTTAATGTATCAACAGTGGAACCCGCAACAGAGTTCGCGTTAGTGACATGTAGATGGCCTCGAAGTAGGATACAGTTAAAAAGTAAATGTTTCCAGTGTAAGTTAAACGCATTTTGTGGTCATTTGAGAAAAAGAATCTCACACACAAAGGACCTGGGATCAGATTTCTCACACTCGTTTTTGATATTTTGTCTTACACGGTCCTCGGAGGTGTGAGATTCTATTGTTTTCCGGTGGGTACGCTATTGCGGCTATAAGCATAAATATGCGGATGATGACGTTACAAATGTTTGCAGAGAGATATCGTTTTCTTATTGAGCAGATGATGGCGATACGACCCACATTCAAACGTTGCTTTCATTGGTACAGGGAAGTGTCTTGATAATGTCTAAACGGATTATTGTTTTTAAGCCTGTCGAAAAACAATTAACTGTTTACATTCAATGGTGTGTACAAGTACTTATCGCCAGATAGAATATCATAATTGCACTTTAAAAAGTGTTCTCTCAGTCAGATTTTCATCACGGTCCCTCTTAGAAGGACCGTGATTACATGAACTTGTGACAACAGTATAGATCGTCAGAGCCTTTCACCGAAACCTAAGTACCATGAAATCCAAAAGCGCCATGCTAGTATGTTTGAAATATTGTTTGAAAACAACATAAAAATAATGGCCGACAGAGACCGTGTACCAGCGTCAATGTGCTGATTATTGTCTTGATTGTCAGCCCGTCAGAAACTAAAAAACCGTACAAAAGACCACAATAATTGTGAAGATGACAAGACCTGACATCGAAAACATAAATGACGGTCCAAGTCGAGAGGCGAAGACATGATTGACACCGTCTATACGTGGCTTATTAAGCACGGACCTTCTACACAGCCTTTGCGACAACATCATCGCATTCATGAAGTGCAGCATGCAGGTCTGATCTGCTCCAATTGGAAAGACTGGACTGATGTCCTAAATCAGTATTAAAAGCAATAGATATGCTGAATAGAACGCTATTTTTCAGCTTTGAGGGAGATATGCAAGTAGGCCTAATAAAATGAGATAGGGTGTTTACCATGACCGTTTTGTAGGTAGTGGTGGCTTTGAAAGGGTCGTTTTGTTTCGGCAGATTAAAATTGAACCACACAGGGCCTAAAGGGCTAATTGAATGATTCCTCCACAAATTTATTGTCAATTAAGCCTTGCTGATAAACATATACCAGAAAGGGGTTGTGAAATTATAATTTGACGTTAAATCGTAAAATATTATTATTTTGTAGCTACCATGAAGGTATCATTTTATTACCCCCATGGTTCTAGTAGTCCTAAGTGAGCAAAGTGTGCAATCGCACATGTGATTTACACAATCGACATTGCTGAGGTGGCACTATTATTTCGGGTATTGCAGTTTTCATTGTGTTCTCCCAGCCTGGAGAGACTGCAGCAGTGCCCTTTGTGTAGAAAGCAACTAATATAATGAAAAGATTTAAAGCGTATTCATTTTAAAAAGTACCTGCAGAGATGACTGATTGATTCCGACAGAGACAGACTGACTTCCTGACAAACAGACAGACAGAAAGAAATACAGATATATCGACATATTCACGATAATTCTCTTTCATAGGATGTGATGGCTCTGAAAAGGGCCGTTTGGGGGGACACTGAAACTATTTAGTTTCTTCCAACAACGTTTCGTTGTCCGAGTATTCAAGCTCGTTCAACCAATATGGGAAGAATTGAATAAATACTATATAGATTTTGAAGAGCTAACAAGTTTTTCAAATGAATGGAACCCGAGTTGATGTAGTTAATATGATCCTTAAAATATAACTCTAAACAATTATAAAATATAGACTCTGATGTAAAATTCGCATAATAATTGGGCAATGAAACGAGGTTATTTTGGGGGTAGGGGTCAAAGTACGGTCAAACAGACACAATAATAATGTCTGCACTCGTTAGCACGACCTGCACCGGATGTTAAGCACGCCAGGCTTGCTGTCGCGATCGTAAATTTTGCATGCAAAATGTGAAATATGGTCTTTATTCAGGAATTTATTCAAGTGAGTTCAAATATTATCAAATTTCCTCTACTCTACGAGAATAAAAAAACAAAAGCAGATGATGGACAGCAATCACCTAGAGGTGCACAAGAGGCTGAATAAGAGTCCATATAGCATACATCACTTATGGAATTCACCCTATCTTTATATTTATCTGTGTACACTGTATATACTGACCTGTATAGTAAAGCTTACCGATATCAGTTTGAGTGCTGCGGGCGCAATACCAGCCCTGGCAACGGTGCGATATGAAAGGGTTGTGATTTGAAAATGCGCAATGTCGGCCATAAGTAAGCTTTCAACGCACAGACTGCAATTGGTCCTGACGTCACCAGTCTTTCCCAGGGACCTTTATATGGCTTTGGAAACTCAGCATCGTATCATCATGGAGCAATGAAGAATGTACTCACCCAGTAATGTGATAAAGTGAAGAAATCGAATTCGGCACATATAAGAAATGTCAGCTTTAAGGACTTTAATCCTTTAATTTATCGCAGCCAACTGCATATTCCGTTGCTTGTGTGGCTTGGAATAGCATAACCATTCTCAACGTTAACGCTCAGGACTCTTTATCAAAAACTACAAAGTTTCACATCCGTATTCAGAAATACGGTGGATAGTAAAACCTGAAACTTTATTCTGTATTTCCTTACGAAAAATAGAGATGTGAAAGTTTCTTTGATAGGACAATCTTGCTGTTTTGATATGAATGATTTAGAGTTTCCTGTAATTTATTTAATTTATGGCACTTACTTTCACCGTCGGACACTTCCACTGTCCCTTCAGACTGTATTTCAACTGCGTGTCGTAACAACAAAGTGCTCGTATGCAACTATTGGTTGGAACATGAAGCATAAATTTAATTGAATTTAATGTAATGTTTACAATCTGTAATGATAAATGTTAAGGTTTTACTTGATCTGTAATTTTAAACATACATCCACTTTTGCAGATTCCTACACATCAGTAAAAACACTATGGGTGATTTGCATGAGACGGGAGTATTGTATCGCCACAAGTCTTGAACCGTCTCCTGAGTATTATCTATGAAAAAGTTTGTGTGTTCTAAAATGTGTCTGTTTTGCATTTGTTTTTCGACTGTTAAGCTGCAAGTATATCAGTCCGCGTTGTACTTATTTACAGATGAAGTCGGTATTGTTGGAGGTAACACGCCATATGAGGGCGTAGTTGAAGTACTGATTTCAGATCAAAATATCACAACTTGGATGAGGATATGTGGCACAGATGAAGACTGGACCATGTCCGAGGCGGACGTTATTTGCAGACAACTAGGTAAGTGTCCTACGGTGAAATATTTCCATAGCATATATTTGCATATAAGTCAGGAAAAAAGTAATAGACAATAATTAACAGAAACATGCCCATTTCTTACCACAAGAACAATAATGTAGTACGTCACAAATCACAAAAAGATCAACAATTAGAATTTAATTCGGAAGAAACCTGTGTACAATTTGCATACCGAGCTGGACCTTTTTGGGTTAATGAAATAGTAGATAAAGAATATATACGTTGACTTTTTACTACGATATGTCAATGTGTTAAATGTGCAATAACCCCGCCGAATAGGTGTTAACACGAGATTCGAGTACAGTGCGCGACATTATAGAACGATCTTCTAACCGAGCGCTATGTGGGGCGTATTGTTTCCTATTGAGTGAATACCAGTCTCAAGGGGATATTTCATCAACGTTTTAACATGTGCGTGAATAAGAAACATTTTTTCCACACTCTTAGCGCCTAAAACCGGAGAATGCAGACTCAAACATTGAACGATCTCCGTCGAACGGAAATTTCACGCCCGAGATCGAACATTGATAACATAGTACGCAGTCATTGCTTCAGCGGTGGAAGCGACGCTGACGCCAAGAAATGACGCCGCTGATCCGACGAAGCACATACAAGACAGTAGTAAAAGCAATATTCTAAACGCTTAAAATATTTAACCAATGCTTATATGTATGTGTGAATGTGTTATATATATATATA
This sequence comes from Ptychodera flava, assembly GCF_041260155.1. Taxonomy (NCBI): domain Eukaryota; kingdom Metazoa; phylum Hemichordata; class Enteropneusta; family Ptychoderidae; genus Ptychodera; species Ptychodera flava. The sequence goes on along the minus strand of NC_091938.1, from coordinate 27,157,844 downwards.
TATATATATATATTATATATATATATATATATATATATATATATATATATATATATTATATATATATTATATATATATTATATATATATATATATATATATATATATATATATATATATATATATATATATATATATATATATATATATATATATATATATATATATATATATGAATTTCAGAGCTACCGATTAGAGACTTGTTATACAATTATTCTATGATGTTATATAAGTGGAGGGGGATTTGTTTGCTAAAACTTTTTTATATTTGTTTTGAATATTGCAACATAAATTGTTGACATAAATTGTATATTTTAAGCTTCACAATTACACGTTATTCACAGCAATTAAGTTTAAGAATAGAAATGAGATAAAACGCAACAAAAATTAGATGATAAACACAGTACATCCGTGCATCACTCAAGAAACCACACATTTGAAGATGACGGCCTCTGTGAGTGTCCATATTCTTACATGACCAGTCTGCGACTTCTGTCAATATGACATGTATAAACATTAAAAAGAACGCACAAAATTAAAACGACCATGCCTAACAACTATATTCCATTTTTTTATCCTAGGGTTCATAGGTATCTGTGATTCCTCTGTCAACATAACAAAGGACAATGGTTTCATACATTCACCTGGATTTCCGGGATCATACGGAAACCACTTGTTTGATTGCTATTGGCATATAACAACAACGAAGACAACCTTTATAAGTAGCAGATTCGTCATCTTTGAGTTGAGGAACGTTCAAGATACAATAATGGTTGACGATCTGTCTATGACACAAAGTCAACGCTTACATTACACAAAGTTGAACGGTTCAAATCTACTTATACCGGATATGCTATCGAACAAAATGAAAATTACGTTTAAAGCGATGTACGGTACTCGCAACGCTCCGTCAATGTTTGTTATACAATTTGAAGGTGAGAAAACTATTAAAAAGCGTTTCTTGCATGAACTATCTCAAAAGCGTTCTAACACTAATGCTTTCAACAAAATTGTTTGCAGTACTGTAACAATGCATTATGACTCCAAATAATCATTATGGAATATTATTTGTACGGAGAATAAAACTTTACACATTTAAGACAGCAGTACCATAATTCACGTTCATCTGTTAATCTAAGAAAATGGAATTCGAGAAAACGAAAATATTTCAACTCGTCAAATGATGGAGATAAAAACCCTTCAGACTTTCATTCGATAGAATATAATATCATATAGGGCTCAGCCCTTGTGTCGCGCAAAGGGTTAAGATCAGAAATTTTATTTGTATTGATTCATGATAAGTACCGGTAAAGGATAAAATAGAATTAATTGTTACTTGCTATATACACGTACACGATTTTAATGTGAAAAATTGTTGGGCAAATATTGGCAATTTTTACCATAATAACCTATTGTGTTTAACATGGGACGTATCGTGCCATCGCCATCGTTGTAATAGTAACTGCACTGCCCAAGCTAAAAACTAGCCTTTCGTCTAAAAACTGGCAATTTTTGCATCTGGTTATAAACATAGAGGGCGCGTTTCTAAAATTCGATCCCGGTATTCTTTGTGTATGTCCTAGTTCATATGCAAGACAGTTATCTCTCTTTTTCTTTTTTAGGCGTGATAGTTACGATATTTTGTATCAGAATAATAATACTTACTGGCAAATAATAGAGATATATTTTATTAATGGCGAGTAAGAAAATAATATTTTGCACGTTTCGTATTTGTTTATTTAAAAGCACTGAGAAAACATGGCGGTGCCAAAGAATTCAGTAGGGTACACTTTCGGTTACTCGTATATTGTATAGTATATGATATAGTATTATTATATAGTATATAGTATATTAAGAACTTGCGCATGTGCAGTCAGTAAGCCGCTGGCGCGATTATTTAGGAATTAAAGCAAGCTGCTTTCCCTTCTGAATAAGCGCTCAACATCTAAGTCCCAGGTACTTAGTGTTTGATGAGTAATCATATCGAAATCTTGATAAATAATAGAAAAATTCGCAGGTGACATAGTGCGACTCCATCTATCGAAGAGTAATACCTGAAACGATTTACTTTGTGATAAAACTGTAGCAAAGCATAAATGTAACTGAGCCAAAACTAAGAGAAATGAGCTTTTTCACGCTTTTCAGTATATCCAAAATTGATTTGTTCACAAAATTCAAACATAATTGACAGTATGGAAAACTGCTATTTGACAAATATACAGAAGTATATAGATAGCTATATAGGTCATTGGATAACAAAATCATAAGTTCCCCGAATTGATCTGACTTTCCATGTGTGTCTTACACAGTTTGAACTGAAATTCTCTGCAGCAAGAAACTGTAGCCAAGGAGCACTCTTGACTGGTCGAGGGGGCAGAATATACTCAAGGGGTTTTCCAAAATGTCAGGAAGGCAAGATGTACTTGAAAACATGGACTATTTTAGCTCCGATGGGTACCGCTATCGAAAGTGCCTTCATAAACTGTAAACTTTCACATGGGAGTGACTTGGTGGAAATCATTGACCTCGGGGACGAAAACGAAATGAGGAAAAGTACCTGTGGAGAACTGAAGCAAAATAAATTTGTTTCGACAGCGAATCATTTAGGCATTGTCTTGCAGTCTTCGGGAAAGAGAAACCCTGATGAAGAGGCTACTTTCATATTCAAATGGAAAGGTAACCGAGGCCCAAATATTCAGATAAGTTTATATTCCAACAGTGAAGAAGAAAGAGTGAAAGTTATTTTGATTATATTTAAAAAACAAACGCCAGTTCTAAAATATACGTAAAATACCTGTGACGAATTCAGTAAATTATGTTACGTTGGGGGTAGTTACACTACGGATCGGTAAATTTTTGAGGAATCATCATGTGTTCGAACTGAAATCCAATGAATGAGAGCAAATGGTAAGCAGTTCAGTAAAGAAAAGCAATTGGCATTTATTGGTATTCAATATCACAGAGAAGAGTGCAGTCCTTTATATATAGTGCAGGCCGTAGCTATTGAACAGCGAATTCTCTCAGGTTCCGTTGCTAATTCCCGGATATGTACTTATCCCTACATTTTTCTCCCGTCATTTTGAGCTTGGATTAGGCATATGTGTAAGATCAGGTAAGTGCAGGATATGTAAACCGTCAGGGGGTAACAAGCACGGCAGTTTGTGTCCTTCCTGTATTACCTGAGAGTGCAAGTTCAAATGCATGATGGCAATGTGTCCAAGTACGTAATTAAATGAACACCATTGCGATCCACAAAATTACAATATTGCAATCACCATGTTTGTCCTATAATTTCTTTGCCAAATCTGTTGACAATGTATGTTTTGGATACCGTGCAGAACAGGTCATGTTTAAGTATTTTCCCTTTTCAGTTGTGCGATGTTGCATTACGCTTAAGTTGACTTAAAATGTAGACTAGCTGAGGAAGCAAACGAACAAAGTATGGATGTCGTCTAGCAAGGAAAGGGAACAAGGAATAATCAATTCTAAAAACATTATCACATCCTGTCACAATACTCCACTGATCATGCTACACATTCTTTAATAAAACTTGTGAATAAAAAACACCTGGCCTTCCTTAAGTTTAACATTAATGTATCTGTCTACAGACCCTTTACATTTAACTCCAATTATTTACATTAAAAAGCGCTTCTTTCTGCATTAATGTCTTGCAGCCACAATGAAGTCGTATACAGCAAAAAGAACCGATCAACACGGTATTATGTTGCCTCCATTTTATCCTTTTGCCTTTCCGTCGCGTATATTTTATACCTGGTATATAAATACAATTAAGAACTCATTAGTGAAGATACTGTTCATTGAGCTTTTCCTTCGCGATAACGACTTCATTGAAATTGGAGACGATAATACGCATAGATCATCCCTCGGACGATACAACTCCAGTAACTTTCGAGGATTACCGAAGTTACCGTACTCAAAGTCAAACCAGGTTGTGGTGGGACTTTCCTCGGAGGAAGAGCCAGCAGAGGTTACATTTACTCAGGAAGGAAGAATAGCAATATTCTATTATGGTAAATGACATTGAAATCAATTTTCTTTTGCATACCTATATACTAGAATAATAGGCAACAAGAAAAAAGCTTACTAGAATGAGCGCGCCAACTATTTTCAGACGAACCTTATTGATTCCATATGGCATTTAAAGTTTTGATATGATTGGCACTTGTAATCCATATAGTGGAAAGGAGAAGCTAATACTGATAGTGCATCATTGTCATTCTTTAACATGCAGAAAAACTATACTTTAAGTGATCGTATATACTCATTCATTTAATGCTATATGTGGCTTCGAATAATATGTCGATTAGGACGTCAATGACCAAAATACTGTTAGCATAAAGTCTTACCAAAAATTAAAAAAATAAAAACTTACCGAAGCAAATGCAATCTAAATTAATGTTTTGTTATTCGACACCTTTATTACTGGTTTTTATGATCTGTGTACGGTGTTAAACCTTTTTACGGCTAAACCCCTACACATGGATATATTTCTTGTGAATATAATAAGAGAAATTTGAAACGTTAAGGGAGTAAATACACATTTATATTATGGACTGAGAAACTTGACACTGCATTTTATAAAGGTAAACTACTGTTGGCAACTTGAAGGTAGAGAGCTTTTGAAGATTAATAGCTCTATCTTTAACATCTTTTTCTATTGATTATCTAGCTGTATGGAAGTGCTCGTTGAATGAAAGCATCGACAATGGCTTCTGGAAGTACAATGGAAAACACAAGTTTTTACCAGAAGAAACATTGGTTTTGCAGAGCTATAATACGGATTACCCATCGACTATAAATTGTACAGTAACATGCCTTGAAAATGGTACATGGAACGGTACTCTGTACGATTGTGCCGGTGAGTTCTCTTTGTAATGGTGAAATTAAGTACATAACATGCTGCGATCTGATTTTGTACCATAAACAAGGCAATTAAAAATTTTAGATAAAACTTAAATTGGAGCGAAACAAATGTCTACCTAGTGTTATAATTCGTTTACCTACAATATTTAGAAGATAATGGTGCTATGCATTTCTAAATTCGGAGCTAAGTGCCAAAACCATCCGGGGACTATACTTACACTTTTCTTTACATACATTCGGTTGTGTCACTGGGATATTTCTAAGAGGAAGTCTAGTGATGCCGTTCAGTATGAAATATGCATATGTTCTGATACACAAGGAAACTTTAAACCATTTTGTTCCATGAAAAATGTAAAATCTCTTTTACAGTTGAAATGAATTAGACAAGCAGATCGGTCAAAGTTTTGCAATATTTGAACAAAATAGGACCATTAATCTCTGAGGTAATTCAACAGAAAAAATAATGTTTCGATATTCGCTAAAACTTCTTTTTACCACACATTCCTCTAAATGTGCTCAAACAAGCAACAAACCAGGATGCTGAAAATTTTTGAGGGTCCGAAAGCCTGCACCCAATCTCGAGGCGCATTCTAGTTTTCTATCAAACAGCGGTACAGCCTTGGATAGCTCTACATTCACACAGTATTCCATGCCTTGTTTGTTCCGTTTGGCAAGACAGGTCAACCCGGCAGCGCCAGTACTGAAAACTCGGAGGATCAAATGCAGGAAAACAATGACACGTTCAGATGCGGCGAGGCTTTTAAGCTAACCAATGCTACAATATCCCAGTTCAATGGTTCTCGGGACGAAGAATTGGCAATGAGCAGTTGTGGGTAATCAATAAACATGCGAAAGTCATAAACTTACAATAATATACAGTTTCCTTCTCAGTTTCGCTCTACGGATCATTTTCAGACCACTCTGTATACTCCTTAAAATATTTTGTATGAGATATTGACAACACACTGATATATATGATGGTGAAAAGTCTAGGAGAAAAATCTGATTAAAAATTGGTGTAAGAATTGTTAATGTATACTTAATATACTAATAAATGAATTATGCCTTTTCTCAGTTATTCATTTATCTAAGTTCAGTTGTCAGACAATTAACCGGAAGTAAATTATTTAAGGACATCAAGCAAGGCTCGATCAACATTGTCGAATCTCAAGCAATCTGAATAAAATCATACCGCTTTTCATAAAATAATGAACGATGTTGTCTCCAACTTGAAAAGTGATGGGAACTACTTAAAAGGCGTACAACCATCATTAATGTATGACCAAATTGAAACATCTTCTTCCTTACAGATATTGTTGTAGTTTGCAGTGCTGGATCAGCGTTTATCGTCATTCTTATTTTGTTGATCATCTGCTGGCGCCAAAGGTGAGTGTTGTGCTTTTGTCTGTCATTGTACTCGATTTTTCACAACTTCCTTTACCTGTGCATTGGCAACATTAATACCCGTCTGTTTGAAAAACTTGTCGTCAGAATACGACGAAGTTTTATTGGCCGACAATGCAATGATTAGCCTATTCCATCCACCACGTGCATATAGTGATGCAACGTTAACCACTTGCATGAGTTCAATGGGTTGTTGGTGAAAGGCATTTGAAAATTGCCCTTGAAATTATCCGAATATTTTGCTCAGGCGTTTAAATAAAATCCTTCATCAGTTATAAATCCAAACTCTAATGAAGGGCAAATTATTATTTCTCTTTGCATTTACAGGTTCTTATGTAAGACGTCAAATACCCAGAATACCAGGGATGTTACACTGGCATCGGGTAGGCGGAACAGAACAATGCTAGCTTCTGAGGAAGTCGAATTGTCGAACATCGAGAATAAAGTAGGTTCATCACATTCGCATGTGTCGTATACTTCTTCTGAACAAACCATTGGGCTTGCGAAACAATTTGCAACTATAAAAGCGCCTGATTCAGAGGACGAGGCCGGTGACACAACCACACGGTCCTCAAGAAAGGAAGTTAGAGGGAGCGTAAATAGATATAGGACTAGCAGCAATACCATGCGACATTTTGTTAAAAATGGTATACCCGATATCGATTTCCAGGAAGCCCGTTTTAAAGAGAATGAGATTTACGAATCAGCAGACGGTTTTAAGGTGGTAGAGTATGCAGTATTGGAGGATCAGGATGTTAGTTCCGCTGATAATATGCTGTATGAAGGTTCGACAAGTCCGGACAAACATACAGACCATCTGGACCGTGGCAAAATAAACGACGTTTGCCTGTTACCTGAAAATCAACATGTCACACATTCATCAGACGACAACTTTAAACCAGAAAGCGTGCATAGCCATGGAAATGATACATTAAGACGCCATGGTGAGTCTCTAATACCTGGCAGCCTACGTCACAGCTATGGAGAAAGAGACAAAATCCCCTTAAGCGGAGACACCGGTTCAGTTGCTAACATTGTTTATGAATCATACATCGAATCCCCTTTCCGGCACGCGCTCGGGTCGCAAAACGATCCCGAGTCAACTGACGAGTTGCAACCTGAAACTGATGAAGATGTATATTATTCAACTATTACGGACAATTGTCAATTTCAAGAGGCTACGTTTTTAGATGCGGTAACTTTACAATGAATATTTTTTCATTAACACGATCGATTTCGATTATTTAGAAATTTCAAAATGGTACGACTACGGTATACGTGTATTTTAGTTAACATCCTACTTCAGCTAATTTAGCCAAGTTGGTCAGGTCTCTGATTTAAGATGTTGCCCATTTATTATTTTCCGAGATTTACTAAGCATTATTTGTAAACTTAACAACATGTTATTTGTAATCAGAATCATGGAAAGTTACGCTAAAGAAATAAGCAGCTTATAATTATTCAAAAGTGTTTACGGTATATGCACACATGGGGAAACCATTTATACATATTTCATGTTTGTCACAATATACAGCAAACTGCGAAGAGTAATCCTTCTTGGCATCTTGAAACATACACGCTTAGTACTGGACCAGTATTAATTATAGTGTACTTACATCGTATTCTTATAATAGTTCTTATATCAATTGTTCGCTATAGGATAGAGTTCAGCATTTGCAGAAAATCATATCTATAACCACTGTACATCATCTACAGTTTTATTTTCATGTATTATCACGTACTAGCTGTGGTTAATTCATTGTATTTCTCAGAATTTCAAATCGCCGACAACAATTTATTTGTACTATATGAAGACCTTGTTCTGTAACTTTGAAAAATAAAGCCACGTTTTCAAACACTTCGAGGTGTTACAGTGTGAATTTGTAGATGACTTTTCTATGAATCATTAACAGAAAGTGTTTTCAATTAGGGAACGTATGTGGAATTTCTATCTGAAAACTGAAACTTAACTGTGCCAGTATCCATTTTACGTATTCGCCAAACATTTTGCCACAACTACTAAATTATTGTATGGTACTGTATAGTTGGTTTTATCAGATTACAAAAACAAGTTCATGCTACAAAAAACAACGAAAGTCTACAAGCTGATTGACGTCATGAAAAGTTGTTATATCGGAACATATTTTTGCCATATCAGTTTTACATTTATGCAAATGTAATAATATTTACGTACAATAAAGGAAATTAAGGCAGTTTCAATTTCCTGAATGACTGGATCATTATTGTGGTTACTTTGCGCGGAAAACATGCCAAGCGACCGGTATATCGAGAGTGCTTTGACTTTGTTCATTTGACCTTGGTCCTCGAAAAACTTTTTATTTATGTTAACTTTATTATTCGACCCACCTGTGATTTGGGACCAATTTACGGTTCCTTCCTTTTGGTTTGATGATAGACATCATCTCTTCGAAAGCAGAAGCCAGATTCGTTAATTACAGCGCCAAGCATCGTTTACTGACTCTATAAGTGTGCGATCCGGTGTGTAGTGTCATAATTGACCCCCTACGTACGGTTTGTATTTTTGTATTGGGGTATATTGTAATCTTTAATGGTGGCCTTTAGTACTGTTCAAGGCTGTTTTTAAGAGATATCGTTTATTTTGTTTTTGACCTTTCACTGCTTCGTGTGTTGTGTAAACAGCTACTAATCTGTCAATTATTAGTTTGTTTTAGGCACTTAAATCAAATTACCCCTACTTTTGGTTTCATGAATAAAGTCATTTTTCTTCTACGAGGGAAAGCCAGATTCGTTACATGGTCAATCTTTGTTCACTGATGCCATGTGTGTGCGATCCGGTGTGTGCTACTTCTTTCAACTTTCTCAGTCGCATTTATGCATGAATCAATCATTTACCTCTGTTTTTCTTGCATTCCAAGAGTTCGTATTCTCAGTCTCCGATTCATGATTACCATCAAGGGAAAGTTCTCTATACCTTATAAACTCATTTTCATTTTCGCTAGAAACAATGGTTATTAGAAAAGTTAGGGTATTCTCCACAGTAACCTCAATCAAGATATTTTATCATGAATCGGTTTATCATTAGTGAAGTGATCCCCAGCAGCTCAAATCTACGACGGAATATTGACACAATGGGCTGACTTCCAGGAGCAAGAAATAATTGGAATAGATATCAGCGATAACTTCTTACGCCGAGCTTTTTTATGCGAATTATGTCACAACGTGAAAACTCGAATAAATGAACAATTAGACGCTTACTAAAGTAGCCTTAAAAAGGTCACTGAGGCAAATTCTTTGCATAACGTAGAGGATTTGGGTTTGGCCCTTTGATTCATACACCGAATGAGAGAAGGACCTTTTCAGACGTGTTAGAATGTAGGTAGACATACAGTCTGGTGGAACGTACAGTGGTAACTAATGTAATAGCGGACGAAATGCCCTCTATACCCCTACCTTGAGGAGTATTCTGACCGGTCAATATTTCAATAATGACTAGAACTTTCCTGCTATTCTGTTTAAAGAGATTAGCACACAGAACTAGATAAAAATAATTATCCGATATATCTATGACGCATTACCAAGTTTTTTTCTTAGTGAAACGATATTAAATATTTAGACTTTTTCTAACCTATCGGGTGCTTTAATGGGTCAATGTTGTCCCTCTCCCCGTATACAATGGCATTCTGCTAGGTCATTAACTCTGTCCTGTTAAAAAAAACGATTTCGAAAGCTGTTTTTAAATAAAAGTGGCACAGGAGGCAGACCCACAAGTCCTTCAGCGGGCCCCGTCACTTGGATCCTACTATATAATATAATTGACTGCAGATAATAAATTAATTAAGTTGCTTATTCATAAAATAAATTGGAGTAATCATCCGTCTGTGAAGCTAACTTTGCAAGCAGGTATGTGTAGAGATGCTTGCTTAAATAGCTAGATTTACTACTCCCTTGAAATGCTGAAGCGTTTTGCTAAAATTTCTAGCTTCCATCTGAATAACGGAGGGGCAAGTTTTTTCTGATAAAGTAAAGGCAAGTAACTTAATATTATGCACATAGTATGTGCACTTTGTTTTTTATTGCTTCATTTGGTTCGGAACCATAAGGTCAAATCATGCAACGGGATCATTAAAGCGAAAACTTCACGAATTGCAGACAAGTGCTTGCGTTAAAGCCGATCTGAAGAAAGTCCTCAGGATTCGTAGAATTTCGACAGAATCGGTGAAAAGCTCTTTTTAAGTTGAACGTGTCCTGAAAACTGCCTATCACTTAAAAGCATATCGCGTTCAAGCAAATAAAAATTTTCTTCATTAAAATACGCAATTACCGAAAGTACAATCTATGCAAGAGCTCACAAATGTTTGAAGTTAGTGACAGCATTTGTTGTGACGAAAATTTTTATATGACATAAAAAGCGTTACTTTATCAAAATTGATAACTTTTACGTTCTGTAAAATAACATACTTTATTTTGATAAGAATTTATGATGTACAGCTAGCTGAAGGAATTTAGTTTTTGTAACATCAGTTACTAAAGGGTGTCGTTTCTGTACCTACCCTTGCCGCCTTGAATAGACTCCGGTATAAGAGACATATCAGACGGGGCTTCATTAAAACGAATGTGTCAGTCGGATAATTGATTCCGTTGGAATACTTTATTATTTAGTAGAATAGCTAACCATGTCTTCTCATATCTCCTGGCATATAGAGCTGATAATAGGTTCATTAACCTAGATGGACATAGGAATTTCAAATAACATTTCGACGAAATGCAGGGCTCGAAATTAGCGGTAGTCCGGCGTCCATAGACTACCAACTTTTCCCCGGGGGTACCAAAACCCATTAAATGGTAGGCCACACGTACTACCAAAGCCTGGGGCATAAAATTATTGTGGTAGATATGATGTTGATCGCTGTGAGATGACGGACGCCCATACAGTAAACCCAGGTGGACACAGAAAGGGTATACTATAACTTCATTAAAAGGCGACAGTGCAATCGAATTTGTTAGGAAAAACTCAATAAAATATTATCTGAAGTGATGTACTTGGATGACAGGCTCGGGAAATGATGGCCAATGCAAATTCATTTTTATAGTTATTTATTCACAATGTATCAATCACAATTAAACACAAAATTATTTAAACTGCAAAGAAAAAGCTGTCGGGCCATCCACAAATTACTCTTTCCGAAGTGTACCAGATCATCCCATGAAAAATATAGCCAAAATTGCCACGAAAGTGTTTGGAACATGACGGTACCAAGTTGCAATCCTGAAATTCATAGCTAATCCGTTTTTAGCCATGTTATGTTTACACGTGCTGAATAAAAAGTCGTTGTCAGGGCGAACATAAAACATTGCATATAAACTCTGCGTATGTGTGAATAGATCGTCAAACTTTGAGGCGTCACCGTTGTCCACTACACATGCTATACCGGTCTCCTAAGGCTATGATCTGCAGGTATTGATGTTAAATGACTAGAAAATTCACTTCCTTGATATATACAAACATTGTTAAGGGTAGCACAATGTCGATCAACTGTTTTACTGTAACATTAGCTTTCGAAGACAACAGTTTTCGCAGCAAAAACGATCATAGCTTACAGGCAGCCTCCGAACCTCAAACAACGCATTGTCACCAGTAAACTCCCTACGACCATCCGATCGCATGGAACAACACCCTGTAATGAAACCAAATGCAAACTGTGCCCTGTCATCAATACCGCCACCACTGTAGTCGGACCCCATCAGAAGACTTTCAACATCAAACGATCATATGACTGTGACTCCACCAACGTCATCTGTGCTATCACCTGTATGTCTATCCGCTGTATACATTGGCCGAACAGGACAGCCATTGCGGAAACGCATCAACAATCACAAGTTCGACATACAGAGCAACACAATATATGAACCTCTTGCTCAACACTTTTACCTAGCTGGACATTCTATCAATGATTTTCGTGTGGCCGTACTGTGAAAGATCCATATTAAAAGCACCATCCGAAGAGAGACTGAAGAACTCAATATCATACGAACTTTCGATTGTGTCAAAGAAGGACTCAATCGAGATTACAGATTTTTAACACATTACGAATAACTATGTTGGCTTTGTTTGCCCCAGTTTTTCCTACCATTGTTCTCACTCAACATACAGTGTTTTCACACCTTTGCTTAAACTCTTTGATTCACTTTGACACTTTCCTTTGGCATTGTCCATTACCCACAATGCACTTGGCCTTGTGCTTCTTTGTCGATTCTGCTATTACATCTGATGAAGGAGACTGTTGTCTTCGAAAGCCAACACTGTGCTACCCTTGAAAATATTGTATCAGCCAAGATCAACACAGCTCTATTGAAACTTTCCTGGATATAATCATGAAAAATAAATAATCTTTCATCGTCTAGATAAATAAAAATATCCTTTACAAAATATTTTTCATTCATGCATGGGCTACTAGACCTTGTCACTGGGCTACCAACTTCAGAAAATGGTATCCCAAGTGGACTACCAGGGAAACAAGTTAATTTCGAGCCCTGAAATGCTTTCTTCAAACTTATTGGTATTTGAAAATCGTGGCTGCACCTATACGTGCAACTGATACTTTATGATTAGCATGGTCTAAAAGTCTTGCGATAAAGCGGAGCAAGGTTTTTATGTTTGTTGTTTGTCCCAATGATGTTTTGGGACCAAATTAGGATCCCTTTCTTTCGGTTTGATGATAGTCATCTTCTCTCGTAACGCGAAAGTCATATTCGCTAGTTACAGAGACAATCATTGTTGATTGACTCTATATGTGTGCGATCTGTGATGTCATAATTAACTCATTCTCGACCTTGTTTTTGACGCCTTGTATTTTTGTATTGGTACATATTTCAAACTTTAATAGTGTTCGTTTCTTTAATTTCAGAGACCTTTAGTGCTGTTCAACGCTGTTTGAAGAGATATAGTTTATTTCCCTGGTTTTGACATTTTACTGGTTCGCGCGTTGTGTTAACAGCAAATGCTGTACTAATCTCTCAACGATTAGTTGTTTTCGGCACTTAATCCAATTTCGCGAACTTTTAGTTTTACTAAGAAAGTCATCTTCCTTTAACGAGGAGAAACCAGATTCGTTACATGGTCAATCATTGTTGACTGATTCCATATGTGTGCGATCTGGTATATGATGTCATAATTGATCTATCTCCGGCTGTAGTACTCGACGCTCAGTAATTTTTCTGCATCCATTTGAGATAGCCCTCGGGTCGATACATGTGCCTGCTTTCAAATGTATGATAAAGACATGTTGTGAATGGCTGTTTCGAGAAAGTTTTATTTCTTTTGTAACCTTTCGTCGGTTTGATTTATTTCTGTTTACAATAGCTGCTGTAGATGGCCTTGTAAATCAGTTTGATTAGATGAGTGTGTTGATTTAATTTATTCAATTTTTGTCGGGGAAACAGCGCCACCACCCATTGTTCGGCCAGATTTATATGGCATTGGTGCGATAAAACGACGTCAAATGAAAGTAAAATGTTCTTAGACTAGAAGAACACATGTCGGAAGATTTGATAGTAACAAATTCGTGCTTTAGGGTGTGATGCTATTTTTATTACTAATAAAGTGATTGATTCTGATACATGCAATATTCGTCGTCACGTATATCGACTCATCAACAATCACATCATAGAGTTATCACAGTATGAATCTTCAAGTCTATCCCAGTCTCTCTCTCTCTCTCTCTCTCTCTCTCTCTCTCTCTCTCTCTCTCTCTCTCTCTCTCTCAGAGTCACACACTGGTTTTATATCGGTTACAATACCACCTGTACTTGCCTATATATTCGGTCTGTATTTTCAATTTCCCCACATTTTCGACATTGTGTCTGATCCATTTTTACATATTCTGTGGGCTCGGTTACTCCTTTCAACTTTCTCCATGCATTCTCGTCTGTCTACTGTACTGATCAATCCATTTCTCTTACTCCTTTTCTGTTTCATCCTAATCTTAGTTGCATTTATCCATTAATTTTGTATTTACCTCTGCTTTCCTTGCATTTCAAGAGTTTGTCCTCTTACTATTGTAGTGGCATTTTAGGGAAAGTTCTCCACGCCACCACAGGTCCTTTATCGACACTCATCGATCGCCTAATAATTACAATGGCGGCCCAGATAAACCCCTCTTCATTTTCTCAAGTATGGTTTTTAGAAAAGTAAGGGTATTCTCCATAGTAGCCACAGGCAAGATATTTTATCATTAATCGGTTTATCATTACTGAAGTGATCCCCAGAGCTCTAATTTATGAAAGAATGATGACACCATGAGCTCACTTTTAAATTTTAGTGTCTCTTTATATCAAGTAAAACGATAACTGAATTATTGCCTATCCTAAGAGCAAGTAACCATGGGAATAGATGTATGTGATTACTACTTAACGAGTTATTTTATTCGAACATGTCACACCATAAACACGTTAATAAATGAACAATATAACGCTTACGAAAAGTAGCCGCCCTAACAAAGTCACTGAGGCACAGTGACTTTGGCCGTTTGATTCATGAAACCGTATGCGAAACTAGTGGAACTATAATAGGGGTAGCTAATAATAATGGGTTCTTGAGTACTTGCGCTCGAAGTGCTTTACAATTACGGGTTCTTGAGTACTTGTGCTCAAGGCGCTTTAAAATAATTATAACCCCTGGTCACTGGACCTAATTTGGTACCCTGAGGAGCAAACAATAGCTCAGCGCAGCAAAGGAAAACGCACACACATTACAACCACTATCTTACCGGGTGCCCATCACTGGTTGAGAGAAGCAATGAGGAATAAAGTGTCCTGCTCAAGGAAATGACACTGTGACGGGGCTCATGTGATCGGGCCAATGACGCAACCTCTAATAGCAAATGTAATAGCGGACCAAATACCCTTTATCTCCCTTGCCTAGAGGAGAGTTCTGTCTGGTCAATATTTTAATAATGATCACAGCCTCGCTGCTATTCCGTTAAACGAGGTTGGCACGCAGAACTTGGTCGAACTACTTATCCGAGATATCAATGCCGCAGTACCATTTTACTTTTCTCCAAGTGAAATTATATTAAGTATATACACTTTTTCTTACCTATAGAATGCTATAACGGGTCAAGGTTGTTCCTCTCCCCGTAGTCATTCAACTCTATCCTGTTGAAATCAGCGATTTCGAAAGCTATCATTAAATAAAGTCAGCACACGAGCCAGAACAACAAGTCCTTAGTAGGCCCCGTCTCTTGGATCCTAATATAATGTGATTGACTGCAGATAATAATTTAATTAAGTTGCCTATTCATAAAATAAATTGGAGTAATAATCATGCTGTGAAACTAACTTTGCAAGCAAAAAAGTGCAGAAATATTTGCATAAATAGCTAGACTCGAGACTCCCTTAAGATGCTGAAGCGTTTTGCTAAATTTCTAGATTCTATCTATGTAAGGGAGGCGCAAGTTTTTTTTTAAGGTAAAGGCACATAGTCTAATTTAGGCACAATGTATGTACATTTTGCTTTTCATTGCTGCATTTGATTCGGAACCTTAAGGTCAAATCATTCGACAAGATTATTAACGCGAAAATTTGACGAACTGCAGACAAGTGCTTGCGCTAAAGCCGATCTACACAAAATTCTTAGACTTCCCAGATTTTTTTACAGAATTCGTCAAAAGCTCTTTTCGAGTTACGAGGGTCCTGAAAACTGCCTATCACTTAAAAGCATTTCGCGCTCAAGCAATCAAAAATATCCTTCATTCAAGAACGCAATTACCAAAAGTGCAATCTTTGAAAGAGCTCACAAATGTTTGAAGTTAGTGACAGTAGGGATTGTTGTGACGAACAGTTTTATATGACCTCAAAACGCATTACTTTATCAAAATTGATAACTTTAAGGTTCTGTAAAATAACGTACTTTATTTTGATAAAGATTTACGTTGTACAGATATGTTAAGTAATTTAGATTTTGTAACATCAGTTGGTAAAAGCTGTCCTTTCTAAGCCTACCTTGGCCGCCCTATGTAGACTGCGGTATAAGAGACATATCAGACGGGGCTTCATTAAAACGAATTAGTCAGTCAGATAATTGATTCCGTTAGAATACTTTATTATTTAGTAGAATAGCTAACCATGTCTCTTCATATCTCCTGGCACATAGCGCTGATAATAGGTTCATTAACCTAGCACGACATAGGAATTCAAACAACATTTCGGCGAAATGCTTTCTTCAACCTTATTGGTGGCTGCAAAAATACATGCAACTAATAAATTTAGATCAGCATAGTCTAAAAGTCTCGTGATAGAGCTGAGCTAGGTTTTTTATGTTTGGTTTTATTCCCAACGATGTTTTGGTACCAAATTAAGGTCCCATCCTTTTGGTTCGATGATAGTCATCTTCTCTCGGAAAGGAGAAGACAGATTTGTTATTTACAGAGCCAATCATTGTTGACTGACTCTACATGTGTGCGATCCTGCGTTTGGTGTCATAATTGATCCCTTATCAGTCTTGTCCTGGACGCTTTGTATAGGACATATATCAAGCTTTACTACTGCTCGTTTCCTCAAATTTTAGTGACCGTTAGTGCTTTTCAAGGTTGTTTCAAGAGTTGTTTCCTTATTTTGATCATGGTTGGCGTATTGTGTTAACAGTAAAGTTGTACTAATCTGTCAATGATTAGTTTGTTTTGACACTTAAATCAAATTAGCCCAACTTTTGGTTTCATTAGGAAAGTCATCTTTCTTCAACGAGAAAAGCCAGATTCGTTAAGTTGTCAATCTTTGTTGACTGATGCCAAATGTGTGCGACATGGTGTTATGTCATAACTGATCTATCCCCGACTACAGCTCTTTGACCCCTAGTAATTTCTTTCTGCATAGAGATAGCTTTCGCGTCAATACCTGTGCCTGCTTTCAAATGTATTGTAAAAACATATAGTGAAAGGCTGTTTAATGAAACAAAACGTTTCTTTCTATTTTACCTTTTGCCTGTTTCTTTTTTCTGTTAACATTAGTTGCTGTAAATCAGTTGATTAGATCAGGGTATTGCTTTATTTCATTCAATTTTTGTAGGGAAAAACAGCGCCCCCATCCTTTGTTTGGCCATATTTACTATTAATTGATGCGATGAAACGACATAAAATGTGTTTAGAACGTTCTAACCAGTTGGTAGATTTGATGGTATCGAAGTCATGCCTTTAGGGTGTGATGCCAATTTTATCACTAATAAAGTGATTGATTCTGATGCATGCAATATTATTCGTCACGTATCAGCTCGCTAACAATCACATCATAGAGATATACTGCCAGTCTACCCCGTTCTCTCTCTCTCTCTCTCTCTCTCTCTCTCTCTCTCTCTCTCTCTCTCTCTCTCTCTCTCTCTCTCTCTCTCTCTCTCTCTCTCTCTCTCTCTCTCTCTCTCTCTCTTGTGCTCTGGTTTCATATCGTACTCAATATCACTGCACTTTGTCTATGTACTTTTTTGGTATGTTTAGTTTCCCTTCATGAATATTAATTTTCGACATTTTTGTCAATACTGTAGGCTACTTCTTTCAACTTTCTCCATGCATTCCTGTCTGTCTACCGTCTCTTAGTCCTTTTCTGTTCCATCCAGTTCTTGGTCGCATTTATGTATCAATCTTTTATTCACCTCTGCACTTCTTGCATTTTAAGAGTTCGTATTCCCAAGCTCCAATTCATAATTATCAGCTATTACCTATTGCTGTGATATTAAAGGGAAAATTCTCTATACCTACATTGGTCTATTACTTATACTCTTCTATCGCCTAATGCTTACACTACTGGCCCTGATAAAACCCTCTACATTTTCGCGAGAAACTATGTTTGTTAAAAAAGTTACGATATTCTCCATAGTAGCCACAGGCAAGATATTTTATCATTATTCAGTGTATCATTACTGAAGTGATCCACAGAGTTCTAATTTACGAAAGAATGTTAAGACCATGGGCATACTTCTAAATTGTAGTGTCTCTTTATATCAAGTAAAGCGATAACTGAATTATTAACTGAATTAACTGAATTATTACCTATCCTAGGAGCAAGTTACATTGGGAATAAATGTATTTGTCACTACATAAACACGTGAATAAATGAAAATATGACGCTTACGAAAGTAGCCGCCCTAACAAAGTAACTGAGGCACAGTGACTTTGGCCGTTTGATTCATGAAACCGTATGCGTAACTAGTGGAACTATGACAGAGGTAGCTAATAATAACGGGTTCTTGAGTACTTGTACTCAAGGCGCTTTAAAATAATTATAACCCCTGGTCACTGGACCTAATTTGTAACCCTGAGGAGCCAACAGCAGCGCAGCGCAGCAGAGGAAAACGCAAACAAATTACAACCACTATCCTGCTGGGTGCCCACCACATGGTTGAGAGAAGCAATGAGGAATAAAGTGTCTTGCTCAAGTATATAACACCGTGACGGGGCTCATGTGATCGGGCCAATGACGCAACCTCTAATAGCAAATGTAATAGCGGACCAAATACCCTTTATCTCCCTTGCCTAGAGGAGAGTTCTGTCTGGTCAATATTTCACTAATGATCACAGCCTTGCTGCTATTAAGTTAAACTAGATTGGCACACACAACCTGGTCGAACTACTTATCCGAGATAAAAATGCCGCAGTACCATTTTACTTTTATCTAAGGAAACGATATTAAGTTTTTCTAAACTATAGAATACTATAATGGGTCAAGGTTGTTCCTCTCCCCATAGTCATTCAACTCTATCCTGTTGAAAATACGGATTTCGAAAGCTATCATTAAATAAAGTTAGCACACAAGCCAGAAATACAAGTCCCTAAGTGGGACCCGTCTCTTGGGTCCTAATATAATGTCATTGACTGCAGATAATTAATTAATTAAGTTACCTATTCATAAAATAAATTGGATTAATCATCATTCTGTGGAGCTTACTTTGCAAGAAGGTAAGTGTAGAGATGATTGCACAAATAGCTATTGCCATAACTTCCATAAAATGCCAGTGTTTTTGTTTAAGTTACGTTATTCACTCTATACCATCCAGTGACTGTCTAGACTAAATAGAGGGACAATCATGTGTTTCTGAAAGGCACATCATCTAAAGTAATTGCGTCATTTGATTCAACGAAGTGGAAGTGGAAATGAGTTTCAAAACGCGAAAATTTCATGAAATAAAGCAGACAAGTACTTGCGTTGAAGTCGATTTACAAAGAGTCCTCAGAATCTGCAAGATTATATTTTTACAGAATCGGTGAACAGCTCTTTTCAACGTGTCCTGAAAAATGCCTACTCCGTAAAAGCATTTTGCGTTCACGCAAAGAAAATTTCCTCCATTACATTTTACAGTTACACTATTCGCAAATACACCGAAGGTACAATCTACCTCAAAGCGTTACTTCATCAAAATTGACCATTTTTAGGTTCTTTAAACTCAAACACTTTAGTTTTGTAATGATTTATGTTGTGGAGATATGTGAACATCGAGGAATTTAGACTTTAACGTCAGCTACTAAACGGTGTGATTACAAACCTACTGTACCGTGGCCTCCCAATGTCGACTCCAGAATATGGGAGACAACACAGGAAACTTCATAAAAACGCGTGTGTCGGACGGATAATTAATTTAGTTGGTATACTTCATTATTTAGTGGAATAGCTAACCATGTATCTTCATATCTCCAGCCACTTAGCGCTGATAATCGCTTCACTAACCTCGACACAGGAATTTTAGACAATATTCCGACGAAATGCCTTCTTCGACTTTACAAGTATTTGAAATTGTGGCTGCAAAGATACGTGCAACTGATTGATTTAGATCAGCATTGTCTGAAAGTCTCGTGATAAGGCGGAGCAAGCCACGTTGAAATCTTTGCTCGTATTTCGGGCTTTGTAATTGTATATATATGCCGTTAAAATTGACATTTTAATTCTTTAGACCAGGAAGTACAAACAATAGCTGCCTTAATTTAACACCGCGGGTTTTTGAGGTTCACAATCGGTAATAGAAGCCTATGTGTAACAAACAACCATTTGGTTTTCATGTTATGGAAGATCTGGCCTTTCTGTATAAATTATTCGTAGCCATCAATGAGAAGATTTAATCGCTGAGCCAGGGGTAATTGTCAATGATGTTTGAAAGACACATACATATGCATTAGTGGCTGCTCAGTGGAAGAGATCATTACTGTCGGGAACATGAATAACTTATGTTTGCATTCACTTAACTGACACACCGAATGAACAGCTCCCTAATATCGTGACGTCACATGAGAATTTCCCAGACCAGTCATAAAAGCACATAAACGCTATCAATTTTGCCTCTTTTTAATAAAACCTTGCATGGGACGCCGATGTACAAAAATCGCATGCTTTTTAAGCATTCATGAGCCTTACTAAATAATGAAGAAAAGGCGGGTGAGAGGCGAGAAAATTTAGTATGAAAATATCTTGATGCATTAAAGTCAAATTAATTTTGTCAAGATATGCTCACGTGCAGCTATGTATAATTCACCAACCCCTCCTCCTCTGCGACTCAGTCGCAATCCGTTTAGAGGATTTTAACTTTAAAGCGATATAAAAAACTAGTGATGTTAAATTAAATAGTTCATTCTTAATAATCATAAGGACATGTTCCTTTTATCACAAGTATCAAAGGGAAGCTTAGCCTTTGAATTTGTCATCTCAACATAGTGTGCCCTTCGCAGCCTAAGATACAATGAAGAAATGATGACTGATCTTAAGACTACTGCTGGCGAATCAGATCGGAGAGTCTAAAACGTCTGGTCCAATGGCCAGTGCTGATAAGAATAAGTTGTGTCACACAGTAACAATGTAATCATCTAGGGAATAAATTTCTTGAAATTATAAATTTAATAATTAAACGTATACGTTGTCAATAACATGAAAGCTCTGTTCACAAAAAAGTCCATAAAAATCAACAATATGGTAGACGTAGAGCAAATTCATCAAGAAAAAATTGAATATATGATATTAAACGACATCCACCTCCACTAAAATAATGTTGTATTGGTAGTTTATTGAATGACTTTTTATTAATTCATAAAGGAAGCTTTAAGGTCGGAATCGATATTTTGTAAGAGCTACGTCAATTTTAGTTCATTGGTTTTTTAGACTGTGAAAATTACATCAGAATGAACGAACGCTAGAGTTTCTGATTAGTAATTATGACCTGCATATAATTACAGTTTGCATACAATTACGTCATGTTGTTTGTGACTGTCTCTTTGTTAGAATTATGATAAACTTTTAAATGAGCATCGAAAAACGATAAGCAATACTGACTAATTCTGTTTTACAATAATGTGACGTACCATGATCGTACAATGATTTCCAGGCAACTAATAGAGGCCTACCCACATATCTTTAAAATGAAACAGTTGCAATGAAAGTGT
Source organism: Ptychodera flava (assembly GCF_041260155.1). NCBI lineage: Eukaryota > Metazoa > Hemichordata > Enteropneusta > Ptychoderidae > Ptychodera > Ptychodera flava. The sequence goes on along the minus strand of NC_091938.1, from coordinate 27,136,168 downwards.
ATTTGCGCCAATAATTATATAATATGCAAAGATAGAATTGGCCCAAATGACGTTTGCAATAAAGTTGTAGCAGGTTTTGTAACAGTGCCGAAGGGTCGCGCGCTCTCTCTGCCTGTGTTCGCATCTTAGATTCCATCATGACGTGTCCGCGGCGGACAACAGATAGCTTTAGAGATGGTCACTGGTTACAAAAGATATGCCGTCAATAATATAGAAACCCATTCCATGAAAAAGTCCATCAAAAATCAAACTTAGGGCGATTTCGGTTTAGAATGAATGAAACGTATATTAAATCAGGAACAGCATAGAGATCGACACTTAAGAATACCAGTGCTTTCTATGGGAGTCCATTAAATCACACAGGAAGCTTTTAGGGGATGAATAAAAATGTAGCAAAGCCTGCATGAGTTTTCTACTGTGAAAATGACATCAATATATATACATGCAATAGGGTTTCTTATTCGTAATTGTTATTTGCATATGATCACAAAGACATGACGTGGCATTGCTTGGTTACAGTTTGCATGATACGTCGAGATTGTTTTTGTCCCAATATGAGTTACAATTATGATAAGTTAAACATCGAAATGATATCAACTGTCATTTTAGTCAATGGTAATTTGACGTCCGATGATCCGACACCATTTCCGAGCAATCATTAACGGCCTACCCACTCATCCCTTGAATAAAACAGTTACATTGTTTGAATCTCAACTAATCATTATGCAAAAATATGAATTAGCCCCATGACGTTTGTAATGAAGTGATGGTATATTTTGTGACCATGCCAGGGGGTCTCACAGCTTACCGCGGATCGTGTTCTATCTCAGCCTGCACTTTCATCTTATTTTCAATCATGACATATCCGACGGCGGGCGACTGAAAAGCGTTGGCGATGAATTGTGCTTAGAGGCCATCATCTCTGAGAGGAAAGCCAGGTACGTAAGCCGCAGGCGGACCTTAGCTATGTATTAGCCTAATATTTGCATATTGAAGAATTTATTTCCCCGAACCGGAATTTTTCAAAGCGAGACTTTTTAACTTTCCCGTGCATTCGATTTTGCCAGCAAGAGAGAGCCAATAAATATGTTTCGTCACTTGAAACATACTAGGTGTTAATGAAATCTGTGTTACATACGTCATTGTGAAAATTAAGCTGGTATAGCGTTTGGTAATTAACCAAATGGATCGTAGTGACAGTGTTGTCGTAATATGCTAAGTAACCGTAACTAGAATTACTTAGGTACAAAGTACACATAGTTCTAAATGAAAGTAAGTGTTATATTGAAGCATTACAGAAAACTCGTGTGGTTTTCTCAATTTTTAGAAAGCCCCCTGATGGTATATGCATTGTGACTAGATATCACCATAGAATCAGCCGGTATTTTACGCCATATATTTTCTGATACTCGCAGTCTATCAAAATCATCATATTTTCAAGAAGCCAGGAGTGAATTCTGTAAAAGGGAAATTTATTTTCTACTCATTGTCCATATTACTCTGGGCGTGTCTTTTTAACCTTCGTAGAGTTGTTCATTTCCGAACAAAAGGCAAACACACATACTTTAATGATTTACGACATTATTAAACTTAAATTAATACATTTAATATGCAGAGGTGAAAGGTATGTGCTGCTTCTAATATGTTAAAAAGGCAGAGAAAATGTTTTGAAGTGACTGAAAAGTAAACAAATTCCTGTAAGAACAGTTTTGTACCTGTTACGTGCAGAGAAAACGAACAAAAGGGTGAACTCAGCAGTTAACGTTTAAACAAAATTTATTACGAAAATAAAACTAATTGCTAAGTCAGGGATAGAGTACAAGCTTTAAAAGTGTACAGACTACTTATCTCAGCTGGGACGGCAAAGCTCCAGTCTCAGAGTTGTAACAGTCAGTTGGATGAATGAACAGTCCTTGCAGGCTTGAAGCTGCACAAAGTCCACAGTATAAATCCAGCGTTGGCAGTGAAGGTCTTGAAAAGTCTTGAGAATGACTACTGCTGGAGTTTAGTAACACACAAGAGACACGATCCCAAAAGTCTGACTGGAAGCTGAGCGCGTCCCTTTTATAAAGGCATATAAGAACAATCTAGAACTTTTATTGACATGCTAATTACTGTTCTAAAATTATCTCCCTTACACAACTAATCAACTTTCCAGAACATTCCAAACATGACTAATTGAATTCAGGTTGTGAGGTCATCAAGGGCAGTGACCTTGAGAATGTTCTAGACTAATTGAACTCAGGTCATGATGAGTGTGGGGTAAATGACCTACATAACACACCCCCTCTTCAAAAAAGAAAATTTTTCAAAGAAAAATCTTTCTTTTACAAATGTAATCTTGAAAAGGATTGAAGTACTCAAATTTTGTTTTACTCTAAAGTAAAATTTCTTGAAAGTGAACAACAATAAACTCTAAATACGAGAGAGACAGTCTGCAATTAAATTGTCTCTGCCTTTGATATGTCTAATGTCAAGATTAAACTCCTGTAACATTAAACTCCATCTAAGCAATCTCTGATTTTTGCCTTTAAATTTCTGTAGAAATACAAGAGGGTTGTGATCAATATAAACCACTATTGGCTGATTTGAAGAAGTAACATAAACTTCAAAATGCTGTAAAGCTAATATCAAAGATAAACACTCTTTTTCAATTGTAGAGTAGTTTCTCTGGGATTTGTTAAATTTGCGTGAAAAATAGCAAACAGGATGATCTATACCATGACTATCCTCTTGCAATAAAACAGCACCAGCAGCCGTATCACTAGCATCTACAGCTAATTTGAATGGCAAAGTGAAATCTGGTGCAGACAACACTGGGGCACTTTGCAGTATGGCTTTAAGTGTATGAAATGCCTGTTGGCATTGCTCTGACCAAACAAACTTTACTTTCTTTTTAAGTAAGTTAGTCAAAGGCTCAGTAATTGTGGAGAAATTTGGACAGAATTTTCTGTAGTAACCAGCCATACCGAGAAAGCGCATCAGTTGTCGTTTGCAGTTTGGTATGGGAAAACTTGAAATGGCACTGATTTTGGCATCAACAGGTTTTACCTCACCCTGTCCTACAGTATGTCCGAGGTAAGTTACCCTTGCCCAACCAAACTCAGATTTGGCAAGGTTGACAGTCAACATTGCTTTGCTCAGTCTCTCAAAGAACTTCCGCATGAGCTTGATGTGTTCCTCCCAGGTGTCACTATACAGGACGACGTCGTCAACATAGGCTGACACACCCGTCTAGCCCGGATATGACGTCGTTGATCATCCGTTGGAACGTTGCCGGAGAGTTCTTCATTCCGAATGGCATCACCTTGTACTGGAACAATCCGTCTGGTGTAACAAAGGCGGATATTTCACGAGCACGATCCGTCAGAGGGACTTGCCAAAATCCCTTCAGTAGGTCAAATTTTGTCACATACTTGGCTTTTCCCACTCGGTCGATGCAGTCATCAATCCTCGGGATTGGGAAAGTGTCTGTCTTTGTTAAAGTGTTGACCTTCCTAAAGTCCGTGCACATACGATAACTGTGATCTGATTTGGGAACAAGTATGCACGGCGAACTCCAGTTACTTTTACTGGGTTCAATAAAGTCATTGTCCAGCAGGTATTTGACTTCTTCCTGGAGATATTTTGCTTTTGTTGGATTCAGTCTGTATGGATGTTGTTTTACAGGCTTACTGTCCCCAACATCAACGTCGTGATAGATGACGTTTGTCCTCGTTGGAACATCTTGAAACAGGTGTTTATATTCGTGGAGCAGTTCTTTCACCTGTTGTTGTTGTTCTGGCTGGAGGTGTGCCAACTTTGTAGACTCCAGCTTCTCCAGGATTTCTGAGTTCTGAAGCTTGACCGAGCCCAGCTTTGCGTTTAGAGTATTTTCACTCAAGTCAGTTTCAGTATCACTATCTTCATAATGGTTTGAACTGACTGCACTGACAGGCTGAGTTATAGTAGGATTATCCCTATCCAAATATGGCTTAAGCATATTTATGTGACATAGCTGTTTTTGTTTTCGCCTGTCAGTGTTATTATGATGTAATTTAAATCACTCAATTTCTTATCAATTAGGTATGGCCCAAAGTAACGAGCATGGAGTGGTTTGCCAGGAATTGGAAGTAGAACAAGAACTTTTTGACCTGGTTCAAACTTCCGTTTTGAGGTGCTTTTATCATATTTGGTTTTCATTGACTGCTGAGATGACTCAAGATTTTCTCTGGCTAATTCACATGCTTTAGAGAGTTTTGTACGCAAATCTGACACATATTGCAAAATATTCAGACAATCATCATCGTCTGATAAGAATTTCTCTTTAACGAGCTTAAGTGGGCCACGGACTGTATGTCCAAATACAAGCTCAAATGGGCTAAAACCAAGAGACTCCTGAATTGACTCTCTAACAGCAAAGAGCAAAAAATGAATTCCTTCATCCCACTGCTTCTCTGTGTCAAAACAGTAGGTCCTAATCATGTTTTTCAAAGTTTGATGAAATCGCTCAAGAGCACCCTGACTTTCTGGATGATAGGCGGATGACCTGTACTGTTTAATGCCTAGCTGATCCATTACTTGTTGAAAAATTCCAGACATAAAGTTGGAGCCTTGATCGGACTGGACACATTTAGGGAGGCCAAACAAAGTGAAAATTTGACTAAAGCTTTCACTATAGTCTTTGTCTTTATATTTCTCAGTGGTATGGCTTCTGGGAACCGAGTTGATGTACACATTATTGTCAACATGTACTCATTTCCTGATCTTGTTTTGGTAGGGGCCCAACACAGTCTATTAGTATCCTACTAAATGGTTCTTGAAATGCAGGAATTGGCTGTAAAGGGGCCTTTGGAATGGTCTGATTCGGCTTTCCTACCATTTGACATGTGTGACAAGTTTTACAGAAATGTGCTACATCCTGCCTGAGATTAGGCCAATAAAAGTGACTGAGAATTTTATGATAAGTTTTCCTGACTCCTAAGTGACCAGCCCAGGGAGTTTCATGGGCCAGGCGCAATATTTCAGCACGGTAGGGCTTTGGAACCACAATTTGATGTTTTATAGCCCAATCGTCATCAACCAAAACATCTGGAGGTCTCCATTTACGCATGAGAATACCAGACTTTGTATAATAGGAAACAGAGCTATCTGAAGTTTTACCTTCATCATCTACCCTGTCAAACAAACACAAAATATCTGGGTCTTTGTGTTGTTCTGCAATGAGATTTGATCTAGAAAATGTCTGACTTTGGTCAGCAGAAGTTTTACTGGAAGTTTCAAATCCACGAGGGATAACGGAATGATCCGTGTCAAACACCTGACTGAGAAAGGTGTCATTTAAGTCAACATCTGTGACATTATTTTTGAGAGTATTTTGATTCTCGGAAGTTTTCTTTGACATGGCTCGAGTAATGGCACATGAAGGAAATAAATCGGGTATCTCTTGTTCAATTGGCTCTGGATCCTGATCTAAACTAGGATTATCAGTCACAAGTGGATTAGTAATGACCTTGTCCCCAGCAAGGTCGTTTCCAAGAAGAAGGTGAATCCCTTCAAAAGGCAAAAAAGGCCTAATACCTAAAGCCACAGGTCCAGAAACAAAGTCCGAAGACAAATAGACATTATGGAGAGGAACAGGAATGTAGTCATTACAATCTACCCCCTTAATAAGAACTTTAGAACCTGAAATGACTTTTCAGAAAATGGCAGGGTATCTGCCAACAAAGAGACTGGGAAGCCCCGGTATCTCTTAAAATTTTGACAGGGGTAGCGGAAGAGAAATCACTAGAAAGTGATATAAAACCATTATGAATAAATGGCTCGAAAATACCCATAATGCTATCTTGAGAAGAATTGACCTTGACCTCATTAATTGGGGATGAGAGGGGTTTAACCTCAGAAAATGTGTTGCACACATTATTAGACTCTAATTGAGTTGATGAAGAAATAAAGCCGGTTGGCTTAGATCCACTTTGACCACTTTGACCTTCACGTTTTCTTTTCAATTTGAAACACTCTGACATTAAATGGCCGTCTTTCTTACAATAATTACAGAAAGTGTACCAAACTGTTTGTCAGAAGGAGATTGAGACTTGGGATCTGATGATGTGGGAGTGTTACTTGAACTCTGTGAACTGTTGTCATTTGATTTTCTACTCTCCTTTGAAAAATTCTTGGATGAAAAGGAGGAGTTAAATTTACCTGCATTGTTTCTGTATGAAAAGGACTGGGATGGTTTGCTGAGAAATGAAGATTTGTGGGTCAACGAATAATCATCGGCCAAACGTGCAGCAACCTCCAATGTATCTGCCTTTTGTTCATTGATAAACGTCTTGATGTCACTCCGGATGCACCTTTAAATTCCTCAATCAAAACAAGTTGTCGTAATTTGTCATAATTCTGACTGACCTTTTCAGAAGAACACCAGCGATCAAACAGTTGTTCTTTGTTCGAGCAAATTCAACATAAGTTTGGTCTTTCGCCTTCTCACAATCCCTAAATTTCTGACGGTACGCTTCAGGCACCAACTCATAACCCTTGAGAATTAATTCCTTCACAGAATCATAATTTGAAGCCTGCTCTACTGACAACTGAATGTAAATTTCTCTGGCTTTACCCACCAAAGCACTCTGCAAAAGCATAGACCAGGACTCCTTAGGCACACTCTTAGCAATTCAGACTCTGAGCAATTTTCTCAAAATGGAGAAATATTTGTCAACATCCTTTTCTTGGAAAGGGGGAACTAACCTGAAATGCTTAGTGATGTCAAACTTGTCCGAAGGGAAGAATTTTCCTGACTGTCCAAGCTCTAAACGTTTTATTTCTACCTGTAATCGCTGTTCTTCTATATCGCAATTCTTTTTCTCTCTGTCTTTCTCCCTTTGTCTTTCTTCCATTTGCAATTCTTTTTCTTTCATTTCCAATTCCCTCTCTTTCTGTCTTTCTTCCATTTCTAATCTTTCCTGCCTTTCTTTTCTTTCTGTCTTTCTTCCATTTGCAATTCTTTTCTTTCATTTGTAATTGCATTTGTATTTTTTCTTTTCTAATGCCAATTTTTTAAGCTCCAAATCTGCCTGAATTTCTAATTCTAATTTTTTGAGTTCGAAGGAAGACTCAGGCTCATAATCTTTTAAGGCAGACTCTTCAAAATGGCCAGAATTAACTAAATGTTTTGCAATCTTGAATTGAATTTCTCGCTTGCGCATAGATCTTTTGACATCTACTTTAAGGAAATTGGCCAGTGCAATGAGGTTGTCTTTTCTGAGGGAATTAAATGTGTCCTGATCAAGGTCATCCATAAATTCGTCTGGCTTAAATTCCGCCATGATTAAATTTCGCTGAGTTCACAGTATATAGTAGTTTTGAAAAGGCTGTCAAAATGTTGTCAAACGGCTCAAAATATTCGTATCCCGGACGAGCCCCCAATTTTGTTACGTGCAGAGAAAACGAACAAAAGGGTGAACTCAGCAGTTAACGTTTAAACAAAATTTATTACGAAAATAAAACTAATTGCTAAGTCAGGGATAGAGTACAAGCTTTAAAAGTGTACAGACTACTTATCTCAGCTGGGACGGCAAAGCTCCAGTCTCAGAGTTGTAACAGTCAGTTGGATGAATGAACAGTCCTTGCAGGCTTGAAGCTGCACAAAGTCCACAGTATAAATCCAGCGTTGGCAGTGAAGGTCTTGAAAAGTCTTGAGAATGACTACTGCTGGAGTTTAGTAACACACAAGAGACACGATCCCAAAAGTCTGACTGGAAGCTGAGCGCGTCCCTTTTATAAAGGCATATAAGAACAATCTAGAACTTTTATTGACATGCTAATTACTGTTCTAAAATTATCTCCCTTACACAACTAATCAACTTTCCAGAACATTCCAAACATGACTAATTGAATTCAAGGTTGTGAGGTCATCAAGGGCAGTGACCTTGAGAATGTTCTAGACTAATTGAACTCAGGTCATGATGAGTGTGGGGTAAATGACCTACATAACAGTTTTGTACCAAAATGGCGAAAAATAGCAGAAAAGGCACTAAACATTAATTTTGCTAATTGGAAGGGACAAGAAGTAAGTTTGTTTGTGCTGTATATCCAGCAATGATTTAATTCCGCTTGATGAAATTGCGCTTGAAACGGAACCACGACTGCTGTTCAGTGATATCTAAAGTCACATATAGTATATTTTGAAAATTATGTTTTGTTTTTGTCTTTACCACCCTGTCTGTTTAATAATAACGTGATCCATATCATCGAAATGAATAATGCATTTTCTGTAAGCTGTCAGACAAGTCCGAGACACACTTATTTCAAAACATTGTTAGCCGTTCGTGTATAGTTGACCATTTATTTTCATAATTTTCGTTAAGTAAATTTTGTTACTTAAATATGCGCAGACAAAGTATGAACGTATGAATGGTATTTGATTTCCTTTTGCAGCGTATAACTCGTTTACTTAAATTGTCTTTTTCAAAATGTCAATAATATTATTGATCTCGGGCGCAAACATCAAATTACTGTAACGTCGAGCTTTTCTTTATCTGACGAAAATGAACGTTGTCACAATTTCAAAGGTTATAACTATAGTCATTGGCCAAATATGCCTTCTGTGAACGAGTTGGCGACAGGGAGTCACATCTTCTGTCAATCCTTATTTTTATCTGATAATTCAGCCGGTATGAAAGTATGCACAGCAATTTCAAATCGACCGTTGCGTAATACTGAGGCCAGATAGGTTGCAAATTCGATTTGAAAGAGCCAACCGTCAGGAGACATTGATCATATTAAAATGCATTAGCACAAAGCACTGATCAAATGTTTGCATTCCGGTATGATGTTCATGAATATTGAAGAACTTTGCATCCTTAAAATTGCATTTATCTATTTCGCATGAAATGAAATATAGCTCGATGAAAGATATGCGTTCTGTCTAACAATGGGGTCAATTATGACTACTCTTAAATAAAGATATAAAATAAACAAATGAACGAAAGAAATTCTACAATAAATTCCAAATGTTCTTTATCTGTAATGAGAGTCGATAGACTGGTTCAAGTGGCTGAATTTTTACAAAATATAATCTTTCGCAGCACTTTTAGCTTATTCTCTCTTCTATTTCATACACATGCATTTGAAATTTGGCAGTTAATGTATGGTTTTCCTAGCGATCAAACGCGTTACCTGTCAGTAACACTATTGGAACTAAAATTGGATCTTCATATTTTTCAAATTTCTCAAAAAACGTTAGGCGCCCTATTTCTGAACATTGCAAATTTCAAATTACTCATAAAAGCAAGTTTATAACTTAAAAGAAAAGCTGATGAGGTTACATTTGCAGATTAAAGCGACTTTTACTTTATCATCCAATTATTCAAAAATTAGTTCCAATCAATTCGTAAAATAAGCAGTATATATTTCCATTAACAACACTACTAAGAATTATATTACCATGCCCTGTCCATTGCATTTTAATTGGTCGAGCTGAACCACGTGACTGCCCTCAACTACACAGCAATGGTTTGTTTTCATGCCCGTGAATATGAGTAATATCGTAAACACAGTAACTTTACGGCTAAAACGAAAATTGTGATTTTTACAAAGATCGTAATCAAGCACAAAATAAAATGGAGCATTTGTAGGCCAAGTTTAGACGCTTTTTTCAAAAAAATCTCCGGATTTGCAAAATTCTTGCAGCGCGCGCAATACTCACTGACAAGTTCGTAAATTTTGGCGGTGTTTCGGGGTTCGTTGATAATATAATTGAAGTAACAGACTCTGCTCTGACCATTAACGTCTATTTATGGGCGCGGGCTCGAGGAAAACCAACCGTTAACTTTTGGCTTTTCTCTCGCCCTTGCCCATAAATAAACGTTAATGGTCAGCGCGTCGCCCGCTATTTCTATAGTCACTTCCAAAGATGTTGTTGATTTCAACAGAGTGTTTGGTCATGCATTCATTTTTTTCCGGTTGTACAAGACCCAGAACGGCGCTTCGCTTACATTGACAAACACTCTCTCGGGAAATAAAAGAAAATAATTGAATGTGCCCGAAGTTCCTCTTTTCGGAAATCATGGGACTATCGTCGGAATATCGAAAATGTTCTGAAACCAGTTACCGACTTGGAGAATAAAGTGTTGCGCAAGGGTCCTTTCTCGATATATGCCTCAGCTGTTCTAACAGTCACCTCTCTCACAGATTAGACAAAACATACTTCTAATCAGTTGTGCAGTCTTTTGAGATAAGGCTTTTATAAAATTTAAAGACACTATGACATCATTAAGATAGAACGCGCCTCGGGGACTCTCAAATTTTTACAATTTTTTCTGATCTACCACTTGTGAGAGCTCATTGTAAAGCTCGTGTAGTAAGAAACCTCCACTGCCTTAGTTTTTCGAAAATCGAAAACGTTATTTTTCGACGTAGAGTTAACACAGAAATGGCGGCCATTTCAAAATTCAAATATCGGTGAATGCTGGGTAATCTATTTTGCTACTAAACTTTGCACGGTTAGCCCTGATTTTTATTCTTCATTTGGTATGAAAATGGTTGAAAGTTTCATTGAGGAAAGCTTGAGCAAAGGGTTAAGTCATTTACGTTTGAGTGTACATGCTACTTTGATCATAAATTTGGAGAGAATTTCCAAATACGGCATGATTTTATGTAAGCAAGAATATCAAAATAAAATGGATAAGACCCCTTACATGATCTAAAATTTTCGGTTGTTTGAAATTAATATTTTTCACGACTTTAACCCTTTGAGCGCCAACGTCAACTTTCCTCAGTTTTATAAAATATACCACTGTCAATTTTTTCAGATTTTTGTCAAAACTTTGATAAATAACTGTAGCCAATAAAATATGTTGTCCATTTGGTCTAAAATCATCAAAGGATTTCAGAGAAATTCATAAAAGATTGGTAAAATGTGGCAGTGAAATTTTGGTGGAAAAAATATGGCACTAATAGGGTTAACGAAGGGCAGATCATATTGGTTTCTTTGGTAGGTGAATTGCAAAACATCCATAATTATATGCAACGTCTAACATTCGAAAAAGTATTGTATCTAATACTCTCATCTACATTGTCAACTGCTTGGGTATACCAGAAGTAAATCAAATGAGCAATTATTTTCAGAATCTATGAAAGAGCAAATCAATGTGCATTCTTAAACAATTACGTATACAAAAAATTGCATGGATGCGTCATCCTTTTTTTAATTTATATTGGACGCATCAGTCAATGGTGTTTGCCACGCTACATTTGTATGGTACATGAACGTTATATTAAAAGGGGCCCGAACACTTGTTGTAAGATATTATTCAATGCTTGAGTTCAGTTTCGTCTCTACTTTGAGTTTATATCAAGCCGTGTTGAAGATAATGGTATTTCATCAGAGTTTATCATACTGTACGTAGCGAAAAGCAGGTTCGTACCAACAATTTTAATGAGCTAATTAATTTAGACAGTGTTAGTTAATAATCCGGGTGAAAAGCGTACAAGAAATAAAACCAAGAAGAGCTGTTGTGTTCTCGCACAAATAGGTGTGAAACAGCCAACAAACACACACCCATACGCTGTCTAATTAGGACAGCGTTGCCTCTATACTCTGCCAATGCCACTTTGTTCCGACGCCATTTTGTCAATACTTCTATTAAAATCAGAAAAGGGCAATTTGCATATATCGGAATTGCCACTTATTATCCCTTTTCCATTCACCTTTGTAGCGAAATATCACATTCCATATACATATATTTAACCTACTTATAAATGCTTACTGGTACATATGGCTTGAAGCATTTTGGGTCAACCACCTTTACGATGACATCATCGTCATCCGTGATTCGGTGACACTTTCCATACAGTGCTAGGGAAAGTTTGTGGTATTGAGGCAAATTTCTCCCAAACGCTCGTTGTTATGTCGTTATAGAGATGGGGAGGGACTCTGCAGCCTATGATCGGGCTCTACAAAGTGAACAGTTTGTCTGATCTGTCCCTGCAATTACGCGTTTGTGTTAGGATTATGAAAACGTAATGCATTTTGCAAGGCATGTGTTGTATCTTATGCGGCAAAGCACTTGAAGAGCCAGAAAAACAATCATCATCATCGGTTGTAAATTATATCAATTGAGTATCAACTTGATGAGCTTGCAGACTAATTCAATGAGCGACGACATCTTAAGTCTGTTTCATAGCTTCTCGTTTGGTAGAGCTCGATTGCGACACATTCTAAAGTGAGAAAGTGTCTCACTGTTTCCATCGTTCAAGTAAAATGATCTAGCAATCTTCCAAAGAGATATCACCTTTGAGGACATTATCTCTGCTGAACGGGGAAATGTAATAATGACTATTTTAACGTAGTGATACTAATGTAAGATCTTTGTTTTTAGTACCTGTGTATCATCAGTGTCATTTTATCTTTTTAACCATTTGAAATTTTTATTAAAAGCCGAATATCGAGGAGTTTTGTTCTTTAATTTGATTATATGACCAACAGATCATGACAAATTGCAAACATTCACTTCGTGACGGTGATTTCGAAACGTTTAAGGTTGGTATTTGTTCCTAATTACAGTAATTTTCCGTGTCCTAGATACCACCTTGTTATACATGGATGTTGGACACAATTGGAGTCAGTGTACAATTACGCACATAAAGTACTATCAGGAGTCAACAACGGCGATCATACGTTGATTTGTGTGGGTATTGTTTGCATGCGAAACTCATTCGTAAAAGGCATATTTGCAGGCCGTATGGTGCCCTTAGTGACCGACACAAAAGGCATGTGCCATTATTCAGGCCCAGTCATTTTGGGTGACCTAAATGTGAGAAGACCCTTGGCTCATACTACTGTAACAATGGAGCATTTCCCTTGTTGATCATTGGCGCATAAAGCACAACAGATGAAACTAACAAATAGACAATTTGACATAATTAGTTTCAAATGCCCTGGACTTAGACGCATACCTAATAGCTTCATTTTAGATAATCTCTGTAAATAAATTTACAAATGCAATGATACTGAACATGTCATTCGTATTCTATCAAATACAACCAGATGGTTTTCATTAGGTTTTGTCTGGGAAATATATTAATGATTATATTACCATGCCCTATCCATCACGTTTTAGTTGGTCGAGCTGAACCACGTGACTGCCCACAAATACACAGTAATGGTCTGTTTTCATGCCCATGAATATGAATAATATCGTAAACAAAGTAACTTTTCAGCTAAAACGAATATTGTGATTTGTACAAAGATCATAATCAACCACATAATAAATTGGAGCATTTGTGGACCAAGTTTGAAGTCGACGCTTTTTTTCCGAAAAAATCTCCGGATTTGCATATTTTTTGCAGCGCGCGCACTATTCACTGACAGGTTCTTGGGGCCCCTTTTTCGTTCGCACGGGAAATTTCGTAAATTTTGACGGTTTTGGGGGTTCGTTGATAATATAATGGAATAACAGACTCCGCGCCAAACCTAACGGGCACGGCAAACCTCGTCCATTAATTTTTGGCTTTCCTCTCGCCCATGGCCATAAATAAACGTTAATGGTCAGCGCGTCGCCCGTTATTTCTATGTTTTGCATTGAATCTATGGTTTCAGTTGCGCGAGGAGGATTGAAATATAAAACTTCAGAATTAAATGCAAGAATAAAGTCAAGTTTCTTACCACTACCACATTAAAATCTGAAACGTGTTGTTGGTTTTAGTCAATGCTCTTCTAATCAGTGCATTTTGTTCTATTTGTTTTATAACTGATCCTTAAATAAATACGACAGCCATGAGTTGACATCCACAAGTAAACACTAACAATGTTATTCGGTAGCGAATTTGCAAACAATACTGGGTGGCTATTTTTGGAAGTGTTTTAAGTCTGGAAGCGCAAATGCAGCGGGACATCAAACGAGAGGGTACCGAAGTGACTACCTGCATGGAGGATATCACAGATTGCAAAAGAGGAATCGAAAAAAATATATATATTTAAGCGTGTTCACGTGTTTTCGTTATTAGGTATCGAGATAAAGTATACCAGCGTACTGAGGGAGTTTTCCCCTGTAACCATCCCCCTGTCACTATGGAAGGCAACGGTCAAAACTCATGGATAGCCATGAACCAGTTCAACAAGAAAGGAGAAGCGTATGGGTGAGTCCATAATTTAAAACATTTATGAAAACCGATGAAACATGAGAATAGATGTGCCTACACTAATACCAGACTGTGATACTGCACGAACCGAAAATGTGTTATGGATATCGATAAAACTTGTTATAATTGAGTTTAGTCTTGTTTGAAATGTACGGTTTAAAGAGAAGTATTGTATTACGGTGTATTTAAGAGTTTGTGTACACGAGCAAATGGTGGTGAATCCGATAAACTTGAGCCCAAATTATGTTTATTTATGTATGTCAATATAAAGAGTGAAATTACTGGTGAAATCACCTAAAATGTAGAGGTTCCCGCCCTCCGCAAATCTCTGTTTATTTAAATGCGTAGGTGTTGTTTATTCAAACGTCGCTTTTTAACCAAACCTTGATCATTTTTGTATAGAGCCATTTATAAAGTCAAAGCCCGCGGGCTTAACAGTTGAGAGTTTGTCAAGCTGTGACCTACTACAATAAAATATAAGAAAATGCTCTGTTTACAGATCAGTACAAGCTAAAAGTGAAAGCGACCAAAGTTCTAACGCCGTAACAGACGACGCCCCATCCTCGTACGGAGGCATTATCAAGAAATTCGGCTTGGAAACAACGGCGCATGGTATTCCAAGAATTGCAGGTGCAAAGTCGACGCTGGGTCGACTGATATGGTCACTCTTGTTCATCACGGCCGCCGGCGCTTTCTTGCGGCAATTCATCATTTTGGTGGACCAGTACCGCGGTTATCCTGTCACGGTTCACATAAAAGTGGTGTCCGGATCGTCACTGCTCTTTCCGGCGATCACCGTGTGCAACACGAACAGTTTGAGGAGCTCCGCTGTTCGGGACAGCGTCCATAGAGAGTTGATTACTGCTGTGGAAGGCACGGAGATATTGCCGTACTATGGTAAGAAAGTCTTAGTTGTCATGTAATCGCGTGTTGCTCTTCAACCTTAAACATGTCACATTTGTATTGTAGTGTTTTTGATTATAAAAGTACTGAGATTCCTTGAACATAATCATCATTTGAAAAGCAACAATTCGTGTAAATTGATCGATCAAAAGGCGTTTCATCTTGTGTTATAAACGTCCAAAAGTCAAAATTTTTCCGTAAGGATTTATCTGTAAGGGAGGATGCCGTCAAAGCTCTGCTCAAAGGATACCTGAGACCCCTATTGTACGACCGATGGAACGACTGTATCTAGGGCACGTTGGCGATTGATGAAAGTTAAAAAACTATGTTTGTCAACAATGAATATCGTAATATTTTAAATGTTGCAGCTATGTTGACATGATGCATCTAGATATTGTGCATAAAATAGATTGTTTGTAAACAAGAAAACTGCACACGCGCAGTTCCGACGACACCCTCCCTTTTAAAGACACCTTGTACACGTTTCTACATCCAAATTTTAAGTGCAATGCAAGATGGGTCGTTTGGCACAAGTGTTAAGATGGCGTTGTCATCGCAGGATCACGGGGCTATAAATTGGTGCGTCCAATATAAGAAATAAATAAACGTGATACACTAAACGTTCCCATACTATGAGCACTAACAGTTCATAAGGTATCCGTATACCTCATAAGCTGTTAACTATTTAGTTACTGATTTTCGCCTTGGTGATCGTGACCGACAACTTATGAAGGAGGATAGGATTATCAATAAGCGGATGGACTGTTAAGACAGTCTTTGGTAGATATGGCAGATATTGACTCAGAAACCTGTACAACTACAGTAGTATCATTTTCTTTAGCGAGCCAGATGAATTATTAAGGAACGAACGATTGAAGTAAAATGCAAGAGGACATGTATAATTTCGAGTACAAGTTTAAGTTGGCCCTTCTAGTATTTACTGAACAATTTCCGGCAGGATTGGACACAACAAAGAGCCCTCGTACTTAGGTTTCACTCTACTAGTATGCGTTGGCCTTTACACTTGCCCCTCAAGGTAACATGCTTGTAGCGAGCAATATGATTGCAATTTAAATTTCCCACCCAAAGCCAAATGAATCATACACTTTAACAGAATGCCCTATAGGCATATATGAAACGTCTGCTTTTGTGTGGGTGTGACAGTACAAGTCAAAGTCAATTATTGAGGTTATGATGTCACTCACATCAAAATACATGCGCAGAGCATGGGTCGTGATAAAAAGATCCGGCAGATGCAATTACTTTGTAAAGCGTATTAGCGCTCTGTTCGACATGTAAGATATGAAATACTTCAAAAGAAATACATTATTTTTGATAACGACGTAACACTGAAAATCCCCAGATACCTTCAGCTTATTTTCAGTCCTGAATCTTGTCATGTCTGTCACTTGTGATAAATATCAAATGCCTCGCTTATAATAATGGAATCACATTGTCATAAATAAGTAATACGTTTTGTAAATACCCATTGAAGGGCAGTTTATTGATTCCATAAGGTTATATTCTGTCACCTTGCCATCTTAATCAGTTTCGATCATTTTTTGCTTGAACTCTGAATAACATATGAGGCCAGTGACCTTCAATGGCGGAAGAAAGTAATTGCGCTAGAAATCAACAATTTCGTTTCACCTTCGCTAGCAATTTAATGACAAGTTGTTGTAAATAAGTTTGATGAACATTAAAATGATAAAAATCATTAAAATCATGGTTTCTTAGTGTTAAGGCATGCAGGAAAGCCTGGATCGAATGACCACCTACTAGACAATATAATGTTTCATTTTTTCAGAGTTGATTTCTTTGTAAATGACATGGTATTACCGCTTCGCTGATAGTTACGCATGTCAGTGTTGACAACACCTAATTTTGAAAATATGTCTAGTTCGTCTAACGCCAACGGGGAAACGCGAACCACTGTAAAGAGGACGGTGTTTTTGAATGCGGGGTGACGAAATTTATTCCGTAAATAACGACAGTGAGCCTCATTTTCAGTGCAATACGTCATTTGCCCCCGAACTGATTCATTCGGTGTACATGGACTATACATGAACTGTCCAGGATGAGCTTAACATGAGAATAGCTAAAACTTACCATCACAAACGAACCTAAAACCTGATATGTTTACAGTTTTAGTTGACTCGATGCAGGGATTCCATTTAACATCATCGCTTACTATTATTAATCTGTACATACCCAGTTCTTCGAAATGCGAACCATTGACTCCTGAATATGAGGATGCTCCGTGTACCCGCAACTTTCACCATAATTCAGAATATGGAATTACATTAGAGGGAACATAATGCATGAGAGGTCACCTGACATATGCAGTGAACCTTGTGCATGTCAATATAAATTGGCTATACAACTGGACTGAAACGAGAAAAACATCAATACTCGGAAACTTTAGAGTCTACATATTGTGTTCGGCTGAGTGTGGGTACACTGTAATAGCGGGACATTAAAGTTGTTAAGTTGACACTGATTTTCAAAAACGGAAAGGGTATCTCCTGTTACCTTGAAAATCGAGCATATTTAGATTTCAGGTTTAAAAGAAACCGATAAGTTAACCAAAAATTGTAAAATTACGATTTTTATGCACGTCAAATTTACAATGAGATGTACTTACTTGCAATTATTACTACGGTAATCGTTCTTAACTTGTTCATGGGAGTAAAAACAACTGTCAACATTCTATGTTGCTTGAACACTAATTTTTTTAAACCGGGTTTTCTCTCGACTGCGCAATTGCGCAAATTGCGCATTTTGAGCCATTGTTTGCCCTGAAAAAGATACTGACTGAGCGGAAATCGCGCACCAAACCGGCAAGCAAAGATGTCCGCATATTTAGGATGTCCAAAGCGCATAGTGTAGCGACCTGTGAATTTGCTGTTGTTTCAGGTCGAAATACTCCCTCAGAAAAAACAAAATATCGCCTGTTATTCAGCTTTGGTGACGTGCATGACGTGGAGTGTACGTATCGAAAAGAACAGCCAACGACGTATTTGCGGTTCAGTCATACTAGTGCAATTTGATGTTCATGTTTTTATAGTGATAAGGTTTGAAATCAGAAAACAATCATCAATGATAGGATTATTTTTCGTGAAAAGTGACCCATTCAGGCGGAGAATATTTTCATGGATTTAATTAAACCCCAAAATTAGGACAAACTCGTGTCCAAAATACGTCAAATTCTAGATCTGAAAACCTGTGTGTGACAAATCGGCAGAAGATGGAGAGCAGCCGATCACATCACAAGCTGACAAACATAATGATGTCAATATTATCAAGGTTGCAGATGAGACAGAGACTACGCAACCGAACTTGTTGACGATTGTAATGATATCAGGGAAGCACTTCCTAGGAAGGCAAATCAACATCACCAGTGACTGCCCACTAAAATGTCTAATCTTTCCCTTAATTTTCATGTTTATATAATCATTTCCGCAAGGAAGTCTACCTACAAGTATAGCATCTAGTCGCTTTTTATCTAGAATCGTTACAATGTAACTATTGACGACCAGACATACAACACTACATTGTCTCCAATGACTATGCAAGTCACGGTACTTACACAGAGTGATGACCATCATGTGCGAAATACTGGGTATTATCACTAGATATAGTTATATGATAAAAAGTAAAATTTAGAAAGTAAGCTGAAAGTCTAAAATTGCGATTTGTACCTCGGTGCTCACATCGACGTATTTGACCACGAACATTCCAGGCAGTTCCTTGATCAGATGAAGAAGGGGCAGCGAACTATATTATGACTATGTTGTTCTTGAGAGTGTGATTTTACATGACTTTCACTGTTCATAACTTTAACTGTCACATGTTAGTCTACATAAAGTCTATATAGTGAATGCTGTGTGTGGATATACTCTCAGTGATCCTGGGGTTAAGTAAATGTTTGCACCGTTAGATAGTATGTCAATTTAAAAAGTATTATCAGTATCGCTTTTTGGATCGCGATCACTTAAAATATGGCCAATTTCAGACTTTGTGATGTACATGGTAACTGCAAAAATCTGACTGACATTGATTTCAGCATTGTTCTTATCATCATGATGTCGCTTTCGTGCTATTCGCAAGAGGGTTGCAAGGTTTTGTAAGTGCGTTGTATTATCCCTTTGAGTGTTACGAAAACAATATGGCGCTCGGAAACTCGTGCAAGTACTCCGCCATTTTCCTTTAAGCCGCAGGTTTATTGGTTTACAAAATGCAACAATGTCGACAAAGAGAAACATCAATCTTTGGAAAATTTCCGACATAATGGAAAGTTTTTTGCCACATTTAGTGTATTGTGTTTTTGTTTGTAAAGGATTTATTAACTTACAGTTATGCCAGCAAACACAACCAAATCGCCCTCGGTGACATTTATGTTTCAAAAACTTCTGTCTTTCCGACACCACGTGTTTGGGTCAGATCTAGTTGCCTGTAATATACAGTATTTGGTTCTCTGTGCAACTGTCTTTCAGCTCTTTAGGTGAAATTCATTCACCCAAAATGCCCAACACGACCTGCGCATTTTATACAGTTAGAATAAATTACACGATGACCCCAGAGGCAGGACACGGAGTCAACATAAATGCGGGTAGGCCATAATGCGTTCAGCATTTCAACTTGGGTAAGCTTATATTTGACTTTCCGTTACATCAACTGGTCCATGTACTGCCCTTTTTATTTTGAAAAAAGGAAGGAGGATTCAGTCACCGGTGATATGTAAATTTAAGGACGTAAATAACGAATTTGTATTCAGGACATCACGTTTGACTTTCTGTCGTCAACTTAAAGTGAATGGTGGTTGCAACGCTGTTGAATCTAATGTTTATTGTTTACCTGTGTGAAGGTAAACGAAACGTTCAACGTCACTTTCAAGTTCATCGGTTTTTTACCCAATCTGTTGCTTTGTGGCATGCGTTTGCCTCTAAAATCTGTGATTCCCGCAATGTAACAATAAATTTGCAATTGCCTAACTTCACCTACATACATGTATTATGTGTCTCGCGCCGAGTCGAATGGCACACAGACCATGCAAATACCAAGATCTATTTTATTCGTAAACAACTTTAATCATCTGTCCAATTACCGCTAAAGGTCTCCTATTGCTCAGGTATCACCTGTCCTTGCACCGTAATAAAAAGGAAATGAAACGAGATTAATGAGATTAATTTTCTCCGGGGTAATGTTACAGTAATAAATCTCTCAATTGAAAACAGATACTACCAGGGAGTAAAATAGTCATTAATGATAAAATAATAAATTAGCCAGAAGAATAGCAAGCCGGTAATTAATGTATAGGAAACTCGCCGAGCAAAGATATATGTGAAGGTGCCCCTGCATCTTCTTTGGAAGCTGTTTCATAACATGTAAAGTGTTGTACACACAACATGATCGGAACTCGGAATAATAGTGTCACGTGACCGAGTGGGGCATATAGGTTGTCTTGATACGTACACTGTTGGGTAGAACGTTGGAACAGAAGCAGTAGTAGCTTGTTACTTTGCCATCAAATAAAAAGAAGCTTTTGATCGAATTACGGTGTTGTCAGTCAGGGCCGTTACTACATTCAACTTAAAAGTCAGTGACATTTTCAAAATACTCAAAAATCACAAATTACAGAACTTTTATACATTTATACAGAAAAACGAGACGTTTTCGTAGAAATTATTCCGATTGAAGTGATCTATAAAGTCTGTATGTTTTTGCTGTTTCTTCGATGAATACTATATATTCATCTTTACACTATTATGTCATTTTGTAAAATTTAAGCTGCAAAACGTTCGATTTCATTACCTTCTTCTTATAATTAAAGTCACCTAATTATTTCAATTTACTTCCCCATCACGTCACACGTGGACAGTTTAAAGGATGGGTGTTTCCGGAGGGTAAGGTTTTTACGGCAATTTGCATCCGATAACTTCAAATACACTAAGGGGACGTCTGGAGTAGTTTTCTACAAAGAGAATTAATTTGGCTCAGTTCATGAAATGCGATGAAATCTAGTATGGCATTCTAGAAACCGACTAGCTATGAGTCCATTATATTTATGTAAATTTTACATCTATGATGACCTACACTTATGTAAATTTTACATCTATTATGACCTACACTGCACAACAACATATGTCAGTACTTAAATTGCCAAATATTGTGTACGTGTGGAGAATTTCTGAATCATCTGCGAGGAAATCCTAATTTTTTATCCTTTTCCCAACATTTAGTATATCAGAATCTAGTTAATGTACTATGTTGTCAAAGGTTTTTGGGTTTTTTTTGTTTTTATTTTCAAATTGACGAAATAATCAATGAAATAAGAATGCGGTGAGTTGCCATAAGGTATAATCTAGAACATTAAATTGTCCACTTTCGGATACTACAAATCCAAACATCCTTAAATGAACGAGAATGAAACACTTTACTTCCACATCAATCGGCTTGCAAGATAATGTCCACACATCTTTAAAAATAGCTTCACGGAAATTAATATGGTATATAGCACAGACTGTCTTAATTCCTTAGGCCATTGCAAATCGCTCGCTATCTGCGTGGCTTATTTTAATTTGCAATTCATGTATGAGGTGAAAAGTACTACTAACTTGTTGCACTAAAACGCAAGTTGTTATCTCACAATTATTATGTCCAAAATTAAAAGGCCTTTAAAGATGTTAAACAAAAAAGTTCAAAAACATTGTCTATTTCAATTACCTGTAATCGTTCTGCAGTTTTCTCAAGTATTGGTGCACGGACCAAGTTGCCAGTGATTCACTATTTTCAGAGAGGTAGTCATTTATAAGTATTTTTTTTTCCATTGCAGCGCCATGTTTGGACGGGGATTTCATATGTAATAACGGCATCACTTGCACAAAGTCATACTTCGTGTGTGATGGCGCTGTTCAGTGCCTTGACGGTAGCGATGAAGAAGATTGCGAATATGGTAAGAAAACGAGATGTATGCATGTGTGCAGTTTGTTTAGGTTAATACAAATTAGCTTTACGCTACGTGTTCAGTTTGAAAAATGTGGCAACGGTTATTAATATATAATCAAAGTATGTACTTCCGTTTGATTCATAACTAAACTAAGATTGTTCTGCAGTTACTTCAACGTCACGGGTTTCATGTTTTATTTGACGAGCTTCTTTTATCGTGGATAGGTGAATGTGGCGCCAAATCATACAAATGCCACAAGGGAAGTCCATACGGAGTATGTCTGGAGGAACAACGTGTGTGCGATGGCACCGAGGATTGTTATGATGGGGCCGATGAAAAGTCTTGCGGTAAGGATCTCCTTTGTGAAGTTAAAATTAATATATGCTAATAAATAAAATAGAGTGAGAGGCAGGGACAGAAACAGACAGATAAACTGGCAGACATACAGACATACATACATACAGACAGCGGGAAGGGTAGGAGAGATACAGATAGAATGCCCGACAGATAGAATCAAACAAACATTAACAGAGAATGATAAAAGGCGGACAAAGGGACAGAAAGACATAGATACACAGACAGACAGACAGACAGACAGACAGACAGACAGACAGACAGACAGACAAACACCTGGGGACGAAGAAACAAAGAGAAGCAGAAAGAGAGATTTTGTCCAGAAATTAAAACGACCTGCAATTTAGTTTATAGGGTCACTGATCTGCCATATTAGGGTAATTGTAGTAATTACGTTTATTAGGTAACCCAAAATATCTTAATTCATCACCAGTGAAACTACCAGTTTTCCTGAATAATGTATTTTTCATCCTCCTTTCTTTGTTTTCTAGTTTGCAGCTCTGTCGAATTCGAGTGCACATCGGGTGGAGATCACGGTCATTGCATACCCATCGAGAGGTCGTGTGATGGGGTTGAACATTGCAGAGATGGTGAAGATGAGACTCTGAAAAGCTGTGGTGAGTAGGTGCAAGTTGCCTAATATGGCCTTAAATATGTCAGCTAAGGTCACTCTCATTGATAACGAGGATTGGTTGTATTGCATTTGTGTTTTATATGTATTTAATATTCTTCACATCAGGTGTCGGAAACACAGTCTTATGAACTGATTTTCAGGGAGGAGATATTACAAAGTTTACGATTTGAACGATGTTGAGACAGTGGTATTGGCTGTCGATACAAACGTGACGTTGCAAATAGACAACTATTAAGGCGAGAAATAATAAAGTAAATTGATTCTACAATAAAATTCATGACCATCAAAAAGACTTTTGCAAACAGTACCACTTGGTGGTCAGTGAGTGACATGAAGGGACAAATCACTGTAATCCATAAGTTAAGGTAGAACACACTTCGGGGACAGATATTCCGACTCTCAAACTTTTCAATCCTCTTCTGATCTACTGCTTTCTGGGGTTCATTTTACAGCTCTTGGGGTGTAAGAAAACTTTTCACCGGCTTTAGTTTTTCGAGAATCGAAAATTTTACTTTTTCTCCATAGAGTTAAAACAGGGATTGCGGCCATTTTGAATTTCAAATATCTTTAAATCCAAATACGGTGACCCCCGATTTTTATCTTGATTTTGAAAGAGAATGATTGAAATATTCTTTGAGGAAAGTTTGAGCAAAAGTTTTAAGTCTTTCACTTTCAAAGTGCATGTAAACACGTTATAACTACAAGGACCATTGAAGCTCAAGTCACACTGAAAAGAGAAAAGACCCGACCGTGTGGAAAGGGTGAATGCAAGAGTTTTGGTTTATAATATAAGAATTTATCTACCAGTTAAATCTTAAGAGCGGCATTGGAATGTAAAATACCACAAGAGAATAACACAAAAAAAAACATCTCTGTGAAACAATGTTTGCTGTGATCGAAAATTGTGGGCCTCTGTGTCCGTGGTTAGTTCCGTTTAAAATCGAAAGACGCTACAGACGCTGACGGTTGAACCAGATAACAGCGGCAAGTTATACTCTGGGTATTTGCTTTGTCACGAAAGTGAAGTCATTCTAACAAGTTCAGCCCATCACAAATGAGAACGTGACTGTTACACCGACGAGAAAAAAAATGTATTCACATAAAATACAGAATCATTAAAGTTATATCCTAAATATTGAGTCGATTATCGTCGATATTAAGTATTCCTGGCACCACAAATCTAAATTAAACACATGCCGTACGACGTTCGGGTATACTTTGTATGTATAATCGCTGGTGATATACAAAAATAGTTGAATAATGATATGGTTTAGCTTACCTTTTTATTTAAATCATTATACGTTAAACGAAGATTAACACCTGGAATAATATCGATTTTGAGTCAGCCGAGTCTTGTGAAGGATGACGTAAATTTTGTTTAACTCATTACAGTCACGTCGTTGAGTGCAAAAGACTACCCTGCTTTATTGTGAAAAGATTTGCATATCAATAACTATGTAACTTTATTCTCCTTTCCGCGCAGGTAATGAACATGGCATTCTGTGCGACGGCACCAGACGAATCCCTTCCCATTGGATATGTGACAACGTCCCCGACTGTTTGGATCTCAGTGATGAAATGACGTGCATCTCACATGGTGAGAATTGATCATGTTCAAGGTTGAATTTCTAACAGTGTTCATTAAAAAAAACTTCAAAATATGATGGTTCTTGGACAAACTTGTACAGCAAGTTATGAAATGATGCACGCATTGGAAACCTGATATGATCAAGGATTTACACCCGAAGGGTCAACAATAATGGTTTTGTTAAACATTATTCTTCCATTTTGTTTGTTTGTTTGTTGTTTGTTTGATGAATTGTATTTATTTCTCACAGAGAGCTGCATGCCGGGACTGTTTACCTGTGCAAACAGTAAGTGTGTGTTAATGAAGAAGACGTGCGATTTTGTCAACGACTGCGGTGACTGGAGCGACGAGGCGAATTGTACAGATGGTAAGTATTCTCATACCCACAGGGCAGGCTCTTTATCGAAGCCAACCTATCAAATACTGTTCCTCAAAGATAGAGCTGCTGTTTTTCTTTCTGCTCACGCTTGAGTTTGACAAATGCTTTTTCTGTCCAACTGCACTTTTTCCTCGCTGTATATAAAGATTAAAGGTATACAGTCACCTGTAATCTAAATATGCCCATATATGGTCAAAGGGGCGTTCCTTTGTATTAAAAATGCCTATGTGAGGGCGCTGTTTTTAAAAAGCGGACACCCGCTTAAAATCTGTGATTGGCTAGATTTTCTCTTTCCATGGTAACTGTGGCAAAATTGGAACAGGTGACTGTATACCTTTAAAGGAATACAGTCGTCCGGACTGCACAAGGTCGTATGTGACCCATATGACCAATGTTATCACTGTGTGCAAAGTACGATGGTGATTGATGAAAGTTAAAACATGTCTGTCATAATCTACATTGTATAATTTAAATGTTGCAGCTATGACGATGAGGTACATTGTTTGTAAAAAAGAAAGTCGCACAGGTGCAGTTCCGACGACTGTTTGTCTTTAAAAGAAACACGTGTATAGATCATATTTAAAGGCACAGTTAGTTCATGGACTGTTGATCAACTATGGTGAACTTCTGCAACAAGAACGAAAGACAAACTATCTTTCTGTTTGACAAGACACTGTTCGTCGTTTTTGAGCGTCTGGAAAATTCCTTAGGTACAGAATAGCTACATAGTCACAAGAATTTTTTATTCATTCATTTATTCATTCATTATATATTTATTCATTTATTTTTATTTTTTATTTATTTATTTATCTATTTGAAAAACTAATTGCAGTTGCTTAATTTAAGTTCAATGTCAGGGCAATTCAACACGTTGTCCGGACGGTGAATGTGCGGAGTCTCTAGAATCGTGTGATTTGTACATGGGTTGTGGTGGCACTACTCGAACAGAAGATTGTATAAAAAGCAGTAAGTTTGCCTCAAACAAATTTTTGAACAATTATTTAACACTCTTCTCATGTGTTCAATCATAAAGTGCTATCAAAAATAAATTAGTTAAAGTAATGTTAAATCAAAGTAATTTTTGTTCGTCCCGACGGACACATGGTACTACAGTTTATTAATAGATGTGCTATTGATATTACACGGGTCAATATGATAATCTCTATGTTTCAAATTAAAAAAAAAACACTATTATTTTTAGCAAACGATGCTTTCATTTTGTACCCGCAGAAAGTCTCACCTCCACCAAAGTCATTCAGTGGACATGAACTGTCATGGCCTTCTGATTAATGCATAAAATGAGACACAGCGTGATATTGAAAATTACAGACTATTCAAAAACGTGACGGAATGTTTTTAAATAAATAATTTATAAAGCAGACGACAATTTGAGTCGATGTCTGGCGGTAAATATGACCTTGGTTAAAGGTTATACATAGCAGCAACAAGAACGAATACCCTCTTATCTTCGTATTTAAGATCTAGGCCTAAACTGTAGGCCTGTTTATCAACTTGATTTTCAAAGACATGTTGTTTATACTCACATCAACAAAGTAGGAGATAGTTTATGATTTTTGTATGATGGTAATGTCTACAGCACCATGTCCTGGACGGTTGGTTCGTTGTAAGGATGGCAGATGCGTGGACCGCAAGACTGGCTGTGACGACACTGGTGGGCTGCCCGGTAGGTATATAGTTCACATCAAACATTTTATTTCACCCAAGAGGGCACTAAGGAGATGCGTGACAGTAAGAACTGTATGATATGTGACCAAAAACATCATAAGGAATTGAAAGTTCATGTGACTGGCATAAACTATGACAAGTATGCACGACTGAAAAAAAATTCATTGTCTATAATCAACTTTTGACAGCCCCATGACAACAAAAGTGTGAGCTGTAATTAACACAATGACCTGCTCAATACACCGTAAAGTTTGCTTTTGCATCAGCGAGGTGTTGAATCTCAACAGCTGACACGCGAATTGCCATTACTTTCCTTTCTCCTAAAATCCTCGAAATAGAATCTTCCAACAATACCTATCCCGAGAGTGAGTTTGAGAAGACATTCGGACGGACGCTCATGGCGTTGCCGAGGAAGGTGCTGACGTCACAAACAGAGACAGAGTGCCTAATGGCGTGTTTGGAGGAGAGAGGTTTTGTCTGTCGCTCAGTCAATAGCATGCCCTCAACTTCACTGTGCGAACTCTTTGAGTACAGCAAAACTTTAATGCCAGGTGCGCTGTTGATGGCAGACGATATTGTCTACTATGAGAACAGGAAAGGTAAGAAAGCACATGAAATTGAAACTAGATGAATAGAGAACATAAAGCGAAGTTTGTAATTTTTAGAGAATTATAAGTGTTAACTCAGTCACAACGGCTGAGTTTTGTGTTCACTTTGATTCTCGTTCTTTAACCCAGACATCGGTCGACACTCAAGCCTGGACACGATATTACAAAATACTTCTGAAATGCCATCGCTTTGTAGATTCCTCCGCCACAATTACGATTCTTTCTTCATCATCCCTTAAACAGATCGCTCGTCGAAATACTGACAATTGCTTGACAACTTTCACGTTGAGGGCGCCATGATTCCAATGCACAGGTACAAAATCTCAAAGGACCGTGTATAATTAAAGCATGCGCGTGGACAGTGCAACTCATTCTGTTTAACTTCGATTCCCACCCCTAACTTCCCGTAATGAACATTTTTGAGGGCTTAAGTCCGGCAGAGCGCATAGTTCGTCCGACTTCGCCCTCGATAAAGAAAAATGAGCCAGCCCGTCCCCTGGGTCCTTACGCAATGAGTGTTGTTTGATAATCTCGTGTTTCAATTATCCTAGGCCCATAATGGTTAGTTATCACTAAGTGCATCATTTCGACGTTTATCTCAACAATCTCTTAAAAGCTAGGTTAATAAATTTAATTAATCTTAGAGCGTCCGACCCCCTTGCATGGAATTAGATTCAATGATAATTTAATTACTTTAAGTAAGAATTAGCATGTCAACCATAAAGGAAAGAAAAACACATACAATTTCAGTTGAAATCACAAATAATTACTAGGCGTAAATGCATTGGTATGTATTTTTATTTCCTTTATGATTAATATGAAATTCTTCTTCTTTACAGCAAATTATCCCTTCAACATGGTGACGTCACATCGTGGCTATGCCATGCATGGATACACCGAGGTCAAGATCACGGACATTGAGCAGGAGGGGTGCATCCGGGCATGTTTAGAAACTCCCGGCTTTCTTTGCCGGTCTGTGGACTACTTTAAACTTCCCAAGATCTGCTACGTCAACGCGGAGAATCCATGGAGTGCGGAGACTGCCCTTGAGCATGATAGCTTATTCGACCACTACACTATACGTGCCGGTAAGAACTTATTCTGTTTGATATACAGCGCAGAAAGGGCCACGTGATTTTTTCCCAGTTAATAATTTAAAACAAATATACATTCGATTTTCTAAATTTTCATATTCGATTTCACAATTTCTTTAAACATGGGAAAATCGACAAGAAAATGGGTAGGCAATCCCTGATTCAACAATCAACCTCTTCAGTAAACCCTTAATTTAAAATTTTGTATGTTACATTCTACTGTAATTACCTATTTCAAATAGGTCACTCAGTTTATTGGGAGCAAAAATTTGTCGCACAGACCAAGCTTTACAAATGATAAACCTCAAATGTTTTGAGCTTTGCTACATTTATCTTGTTGACAGAAACCTATCCCTACAACCAGTTCAGGGAATATCCCGGTTTTATGACCAACTTGATCGACTGGAAGAGAGAGACACCGGATTCCCTCCTGAAATGTCTGTCTCTCTGCATGAACCAAACCACCTTCGATTGCGTGGGCGTTGATTGGTCGACGAGCGGACTCTGTCTCATGCTGAAGGAGCCCATGACGTCACCAAATGTTGAACTGGTACCGAACGCCGAGTTTTCTCACTATGAGGTCATAGACGGTAAGTCTATAATATTTGCTTGTGACAAGGATAAATTTTGACCTACTTACCCTGTTTAATATAAATGCAGGATAAATTGAATCTGAATAAGTAACTAGTTTGGGGTGTAAAGGATTATGTCCAAGCCATCTGTTCAATTTTTCTCACTGTCATAAAAAAGATTAATTATAAGCAATAAAGCAAGATCAAATGCAGTTTAGACATAGGTTACTGAGGTGACGAGAGGAAAATCGTGGATGAAAAATGCATCGAAATCAAGTTGCATCAGAAATTAGTTGAGCGACGGATCTGCAATTTCGTTCTCAGGTGCAGCGCGAGATTATGACATGATAGAGTGCCGCGATTGCAGATGAAAAAAAAAGACATTCTTAACAAATGGTTAGTTCCTCCACTCTCACGACAAACACTATGCCTAAGTCAACAGCACTTATTTGAAAAATACATACCGGCAGATTTTCTGGTTCAATAGTCTGTGAGTCATGCTGGGAATGACCTTTCCATTGTTTTCAGCATATCCTAGGAGTTTCTTCCGTAAGACTGTGAGCAGCGCCCTCACGTCATACAACGACCACATTATTCGCAAAGTTAGTTTGGACACGTGTTTACGGTTCTGCCTAGAGGGACCGGATTTTGTGTGCCACTCCGCTGATTATGCAAAATCCGGAAACTGTTATATGAGCACTGAAACTCCAAACACCACAGAATCTGGACTCGGAGTTTATACGGCAACAAATTACTATCAAAGCAAAAACGGTAAGTCACAAGTCACGATTTAGGAATATTAGTGTCACGTGTTTAAGCGTTAATTATTTGGTAGGTTGTCTATGTACTATGAGTTTTTTGTGTCAGCTTAAATTGAAATTTTGCATTACGTCAGAACCATTTTAACCATTGCAAGCGCTATGTAATACTGTTTGTGTGCATGTGCGTATGAACTCACCCTTTACATCTGTATTGTACCCAAACTGTTTCTAGGATACATATTTTGAAACTTCGCCTGAAAAAAAAATTTGACATGATAGGAATTTTCACTAGCAGGGGCGACATATTGCATCTTTGCAATGATTCTTCCAGCCAAAATTTATAATAATTCAGTGGAGTCTTTAAAGATGTCGATTAACCACTTTTAACAGCCGTTTGTCTGGAAGAGGATTTTTCATGTGACCACGGATGGGAATGTATCAAATCAGCGCTGATCTGTGACGGAACACGCCACTGTGCGGATGGCAGCGATGAGAAGTATTGCAAAGGTAGCCATCTTTTGGTTTTCTTCACAATCTTATTTTTTGATGTTATGTCAATGACCCATGAGAGAAAATTTTATGAAATTGTTCTCAATACAAGCCTAGAAAAAAGAAAGAACACGAAACACACTCTACAAATTGAATCTTAGGGCGTAGCACGTGTGAAAGTTATTGAGCAAAATTCATGATAAAATAGAGAGCAAACTCTTCTGACACATTTAAGAATTTCACAGTAAATAAAGGTTTACAAAATATGAATTATACACAAACATCATTGAGTAGAGCTATAGGTGTACCTTGTAAGATATTTTAATAACTGTGTTTGCTATTATTACGACTAGGTTGTAAAGATGGCGAATTTCTTTGTGAGAAGGGATCATTTCACCGGGAGAAGTGCATTTCTATGGATCGTGTGTGTGATGGATATCGTGATTGTATTGATGGCTCCGATGAAACCAGGGAGCAGTGTCGTGAGTATTTATGATGCAATTCTATTGAGTAAAGATTGGAGTTTGATGCACTTATGATATACATTCTTCAGCAGAGTTTCAACATTTCTGTACATTATTAAATGTACATCGATATCGCCAAAACACAGTACGCTCCGCAAAAAGAGCATTGTATTTCATTCCGTGTTAGATTGCGCTACAAAGAATGTTGTTACAACGTTCATCTTTACATATGGGCAATATTCCATTTGCACCATGGGTAAGTGCAGTGTGCATAACTTCAATTTACACAAACTATGAAAAATGAGCATTTCCATGCAATGTCCATGCAATGTCAGGTAATGCTTTAAGTTACATGCTTTGGAGGTACGTCTCGGCAAGAACTACCCTTGTTGCATGAGTTTTTGAAAGTTGCCGATTACCATAGAGGACAACAATGACTAAAAAAATGAAACAAACAGGACCTGTAGGAAATTAACCAGTCTATGCTTACATATTTCTTCAGAGATTTGCCGAGGTTTCCTGTGTGATAAGACACTTTGCATTCGGGATTCAAAAGTCTGTGATTACATAATTGACTGTGAAGATGGTACTGACGAAAGTAGCTGTTATTATCGTAAGTAATATAAAGTTTTTCCTGAAATTTAAAACAATAATTAGCAAAACTGGATATGTGAAAGGGACATGTTGTTTTTCCCCTTCAATGTGTGTTCTCGGTAAATATTGGACTTGCCTGCACCGAGTGGCACCAATATTCGACAAAATGATACATAACATAATCAGTAAAAACGAAATGCACAACAATCAGTGACATATCCATGTTTAACATACCAGTGCTTGACATATGGAGCTTCTAATATCTCTATGCCAGGGAGGGCGCTTTTTCATACTTACTGTGCATGCAACAGACTCTCAACCCGCGGACAATGGGTAAACGGGATATTTTCGAGGCTTCTGTTTCACCCAAAGTCTCTTGATGTGAAATTACTATGATTATTCAGGTTACTGTGACACAAAATATCAGATTACATAATCGGCATAAAGTACTGATCGCAATATGCATACACCAGTTTCTCCTTTGTCGTTTTAGCGGTGTGTATTGTTGCTCAGTGACGTCATTGCGGTGACTAGAATTCAGGACTGATTTCAATATACCATTTTTTTCCCTTTTAGGTCCCTGTCATGACGATGAACACACGTGTTCCAATGAGATGTGCATTCCCATGGAAAAGGTATGTGACGGTGAAAACGACTGTTACGATTGGACGGAAGAATGGAACTGCGAATACAGTAAGTTAACGAACAAGCACGATATTTATTACCACCAATGCACTCATGTGCCTCCATGGCCACTGTAAATCGTGATATGATTTGTTGCCATGGAAACTTTGAAACCACGACTGCACACCATTTACCATTGAGCTGCAAAGGAATTGGCCAAATCATCAATGCGGTTTAAGGAATTGGAGCTTAATTAATTTCGTGTTTTGCGACTAGAGTCAGCTTCAAGTTAAACACACTTTACTCTACCTCGCTAATAAAAGACGTAAACTTTTGCTCAAACTTTCCACATATTTCAACCATTTTCTTTCAAATCAAGAATACAAATCTGGGGGTCACTGTGCAAATTATGGTACTACAGAAACAAATTACCAATTTGAAAGATAAACCGATTTTTGACATTCAAAATGGACGCCATCCCTGTGTTAACTCTATTGAGAAAAAAACTAAAATTTCGATTTTACTGAGACGGTGAAAAGTCTTCTTACAAAAAGAGCTTTAAAATTAACCCCCACAAGTAGGTAGATCAGAAAAGAGTTGTAAAAGTTTGAGAGTATGAATATCTATCCCCGAGGCGCATTCCAACGTAATAGTAGCGTCGACACACGTTATATCACAAAACTATAAATGAAAATACAGATGCATTTTTCGTGATCTCACCAATACGATTCTTTTACTCACAGGGGGGGAGTGCTACATGTTGGCCAATGCTTATGACTACAGAGGCTTCGTCAACAAGACAGTGAGCGGAAGGGACTGTCAAAATTGGATGGAAGGGTACCCCCATGAACACGACAGAAATCCCCAGGCCTATCCCGGCGCCGGGCTTGGCAACCACAACTTCTGTAGGAACCCTGACAACGAGGCCGGGATCTGGTGTTTCACGACCGACCCAGAAGTGCGATGGGAGTACTGCGAGGCAGGTGTCCGACAAACAGTTTGTGATGGAGGTGTGTAACATCACGACCATCGGTTTTGTTATGATCTTACTCAAGCAAGTGAGGTTAATAAGATTTAACTGAGGAACACAAGGAATAAAGAAATACTGAAGAAACTTCCTGTCATTTGCAATTCTGCTGGACTACATTCCTGGTTTAGTCTTAATACATTAATGTCCGTTTCTTTTAGCCAGTCTAAAATGTTTAAGTCTATTTTAAACTCTCGCTATTATTCAAATGTCTTTTCGAAATCTTCATAGATGTAAAACAGTGCGATGCCGAGAACGAGTTTTCATGCAGGAATCAACAGTGTGTAGGAAAGGAATTTCTATGCGACGGTCGAAATCACTGTGGGGACTGGAGCGACGAGTGGGATTGTGTGTACAGTAAGTATTCCAAACGATGTCAAAATCTATAGAAGGAATGATTTGCGCCACCTGCCGTCGACCATTCTATTTCATTTCGTCTATCATTTTTTACAAATATTGATACGAGATTGTTATTCCGTTTTCTTCTCAGTGATAAATTTGTAGAAATTCTAACGGCATTAAGAATTTCAATCTAACATTAAATAAGTAATCAGAATTTTACAAGAAGCGAAATCGATGACCGACCCTCTGCATTTGCAGGAAAAGAGTGCTACATCCTGACCAATGGCGTAGATTATCGGGGAAACGTAAGCGAAACTTTCAGTGGTATTGCATGCCAGAAGTGGTCGGAGCAGACGCCGCATCGACACAATTACTCGCCGGAGATGGTGACCGGACAGGGCCTTGGCGATCATAATCACTGCCGAAACCCTGGGCAAGCCCAAGGCCAGTCTGCACCGTGGTGTTATACTACGTTTTCTAATACAACGTGGCAGCATTGTACAATTCCAGAGCCCATGGAGACTTGTTCTGGAAGTAAGATATTAAAGGATTTTTGAGAAGAGGAGCTAAACCCCGATGTAATATTTTCATATCGAAAAATTTGACTCCTTAATTTCAAAGTTAAATGATAAGTATATACTCCTACCTTAACAGATTTGTTTCACAATTTGAATTGTTAATTAATGCTGGGTACGCAGGACCTTAGCCTGCAGGGAAATTCCCCTCCCCTGGAATTTTCCACACTATCAATATTTAAATTTATGTTAATTATCCCATCCAATTAAGCTAGGTTCTGCCTTCAGTTTACGGGCGATTACAGCAACGTGATGTTTGGGAACACAAATATCTGACTGGATTTTTTTAAAAGAGAGATTTCTTTGAATATATTCTCCGTAAGATTTGACGACATGTAGCCTAAATATGTAAATTTTAGATGCAGTGTGTACTGGAGAAGAATTTACTTGTGACAATGGTCAGTGTATCGTGAAGAAGAAGCGCTGCGACGGGACACAAAATTGTGTTGATGGAAGTGACGAAGCCAATTGTGCGTTTCTCGTCGATGAAAACGGTGAGACAGTTACGTCATGTACATGATGAGTGTTATGATGGCCATTATAGGTCAAAGTTTACTGTAGTAAAAGGCTGATTGCATATCAAAAATATTGTACAAGCTAATTCGACGAAGACACTTCAGGGGATAGCGTTATATTACATGTACAAAATACTGCAAGGATTTATCTTGTTTACGTATGATCAATAAATTGCTGTGATTAATAGCTCGTTTCAAATGCTTAACTACTTTTTAATGATATCAGTACGCCTAAACATCATTCACAGACGCGAGTGGGGTAGCGCACGTCATGCTCAGCTTCAGTTCTTGATTGAACACTGGTACCGCCAGCATTGATTTGGTTAAAACACACTTTGCCGCGTGTAGCAATTAGATGTTGAAATGCAACTGGATGGCTGCCGCTTCTTGCTAATTATTGCGACAATTTTACGTAATTTTCACAACACACGTTGTTGCTCATTCTTATACAGGACATCTGACAGAAAGTGTTTCGACTGCACGAAATTGACACCAACAAAATTATGGCATATAGTAATTCGGCTTTATAATATAACAGTGTTATCTCATTCTATAGCAAAACACTCCTTGACTTTGTTTTCCATCCAGGTAACTGCCCGTCCTTCACTTTCACTTGCGGCGATGGCACTTGTATCAATCCTTACTTCCAGTGCAATGTCCGCTTCGACTGCCCGGATGGTTCTGATGAAATCAACTGTATACCGCCCGGTAAGGAGAGCATGTCATACCAAATTATATTCTTGTGCTTCTAGTAGCGAAGGCAAACCAAATAGAAGCAGCGAAAGGATAAATGATAATGTAAACTTTGAAAGACAATGAGTATAAACTAGGAAGACGTTGGTGTCTATTCATTGTATTGGTTGTATTGATAGAAAAGGTCTGAAAATACAATTTGCAATTACTGCATAGGACTGGCACGGTCATAGCCTGTCCCGTAGGTCCATTGAGGAATCGGAACTGTCTTTGTTGGTCTTTATAAGTAATTATGTGAGAAACGGTAAACATAATCGTTGTTCGAAAGTAAATTGCTTGACTGTTTCGTCCTGTCAAACAAAATTGGCATGGGCGACGAGACAGTAGAGAATCCATTATGTGTGACGTGTCTTTGTGAATGGAAAAAAAACCAATAAAGTTACAGTGTCCCTGGTTGCGAATTAGTGATTTTAAAAGTGGATCTGACCATGTGTCATGGATATGGTATACTAAGAACCTTGTCATCCATCATTTCAGAATTTGGTTCAGGGTGTTACCGAGGGCGAGGAGAGGAGTACCGTGGACTTATCAATGTCACTGAGAGTGGAAAACCCTGTGTTAATTGGATAGATTCAAAGCACAAGTACATACCTGAAAAATTTCCAGATGCCGGTAAGTTCTGTCTGGTTGATATTTTTGATAATGTACCACCATGCAAGGGACTAGCAAACCCCTGAGTGGAGGATAACCGAGGCCTATGGACACCAGAAGTCAGTAATGGTTAGCGCGGATGAAAACCTTAGTTTGATTTTGTTGTCGATCGATAATTTCTTAACAACGGTGGATTAATTCATTTTCGCGATGGTTTCATTTAATTTGTCTAAAACCGGGGTCAAATATATGCAAGGTCATCCATTCAGTCAGTATCTTTCAACATGTCAAACAATATAAATAGTATCTCGTATCAAACAAAATTCATGAAAAGTGGCCCACTTTGTCTCGTTAACCCTTTTCCTCCAAGTCCATTTATCACCAAAGCGTCAAGTTGGATAAAACCAGTGCGGCAATTTAAAGTTGAAGGACTTGAACATTTGTACAAGCTCAACAGAAACTATGTTTTTTTTTTGTCTGAGCATTCAGCATACATTAAAACTTGGCCTATTAATTCAGGGCACTTTGATTTGTTGTGCCTTATTAATTAGGCTTGGAAGGCAATCAGTGTCGGAATCCTAGCACGTCCAATACCATGACTAGACCTTGGTGTTATCATGAGGACGACTCCAGAGACAAGATAGGCTGGGAGTTTTGTGACATTCCCCTCTGTAGCGAAGGTGAGTGTGATTATAATAGAATTTGAATTGACTTCAACGGTTAGGGATGATACAGTTAATGAAGGAGTCACATGATGTACATGTGAGCTTTGGGCTCAAACGACTATTATTATTTGCCGTGAAGTATCAATACCCCATGGTTTGATGAAGTGGAAATATTGCGTGGTCAAGTTTTGTTGGAAATATGCACAAAAACTCAAGTGTCGAACAAAAATACTTAGGATATAAACCCTCGTGGGTCTATGCTTAACACAAATTGTTTTGAGTTTGTGGCTGAAGTGAAATTTGGATGCATTTTAGTTCGTTAATCACCAAGAAGATTATTAAAGTGCATGATTATTAAAGTGATGTAATTCTCACTGCATATAATATAAGTAAGTTGTTTTTCCACTCAAGTATCCCACGTTGAAGACAATGTGACATGGAAACTGCCGAGAAAATGGCATAAACCTTATTCGGAGTTAATGGATGAACACCTTAAGACTGAGTTCGAGGAATATTACAGGGATCCCGGTTTCCAACGCGTCAAAAGTGAAATCCCTCCAGACTGGTACGGCTTCATGACGTTCAGCTCCACGCCTGACTTCAGCGACTTGCAGAATGTGTTGAAGTTGTCCAGGCACGAGATCCTGCAACTGGGACATCAGGCCGAGGACTTTCTATTGCAGTGTACATTTGACCAGGGAAAATGTGACTATACGTGAGTACAAAGGAAAGGTTACAGATTTGACTTCTGTCTGAAGATTGCAAGATGCTTTAAACTTCAGTAATAGATATTATTACTTTGTATCTGAAGTAATTTATGTTTCTCTCTGTCTCTGTTTCTCTCTGTCTCTGTTTCTCTCTCTCTCTCTCTCTCTCTCTCTCTCTCTCTCTCTCTCTCTCTCTCTCTCTCTCTCTCTCTCTCTATATATATATATATATATATATACTAAAAAACACGGTCCAGGTAGTACTGACGCGATCATTTTTCATTTCAGGGACTTCCGTGTTTTTGCAAATGACAAGTACGGCAATTGTTTTACCTTCAACCACGGACTGAATGGTAGTAAGGTGAAAGAATCCACCAGAGCCGGGGCAAATAACGGTAAGGCGCCACCAGGCGACTATAACTGTTCTTACTTCTTCTTCTTATGCTCTCTCACTGTATGAAATCGGGCGTTTACGATTTTATAAGCTAACGTAAACGCGCCTTATCCACTTCCTGTCCCGTCGATTAAGCCGGCTTAAATTCCCTAGGGGTGTGACCGGCAGAAATTACACATCCTAAATCTCACACTTAAGCTGTTACAGGCCGTGTACGTCGAATCTACAAATACGCCACAATGCACGTTTCAGCAGGACGATTTGTTGCAATTTTCAACTACAGTACTTACATTATGAGCTACGTTGTCTTTAACATACACTTTTGTGGTTTACGGGGCTGAAGACAGAGAATGAACATGCTATATGGGTTTCGAGCGGGGTTGCTCAACTATGTCGAGGTTGCTAGCGAGTAGCGTCATTCGACAGACGGGGCAATTGTGACCACTGCCCGTTGTCAATTCATAAGCAACGCGCTCGGGTAACACACAGGAAATATGGATCGCTTCGGTTACGTGCCTTACTATGATCACATTCTTGTATTTCTGGTAGTATGTCCAATCATACATGAAGGAACATTAATAGCGGAGCGGCCTCGGTCACTTTTAGCACAGAATGTCTCCCAGTGAATATACATAGTCTTCCCAGTAACTATAAAAGCTGACGGTGCAGGTGGCCTGCTTCACTTTGACACCCTGACCATTTCGGTGTGAGTTATTCAAACTATAGTTTTGCCGGCCACTTTGATTCCCCTTTTTCGTCACTTCCAACAATGGAAACTCATTTGACTCCTTTGCTTCGTGTAAACGCATGTTTCAAGGTGAATTCTAATTCTAGGGGCGTTCAAGAACATGTGAGCTCTCACTTCGAGTATTGAGCAGCAGCCGAGGCACGGCAGCTTGGCATTTATCGGTGTCTACCGGCACGCATTATCGCCTAGCGCCTGCATCATTTCAACCCACTCTGATTTGATTTAGCCGGACTGTGCATTACTGCTGGCGGTCAGAATGTTTAGGGTCTATGTAGCAATAATTTTGGCTGGACGGTGCGTTGCTCAGTAATTGGACGATGTTGCTGCCTACTGTGGTCCTTAGGTGCGCCAATGTTACTTTTGATTTGAGGGACAGTGGTTTTGGCAATTAATTTTGGGAATGAGCCATGGCGAGACGAAGCCGGATCGGTTCTGTCTGAGACATGATGACCTTTCCGAACCCTGAGATGTTCCTTGATCAGTCACTTGAATGTGTATGTGTTTTGTTTGGTTCGTGTGTGATTGTCTTACTCTTCTATGTTGCTTTGACACGTTAATAACCTTATGCCTGTGTTGAAGACGCTGTAACCGCGTCTTGGTGTTCGTTCGTTTGTTTGTGAAGTCTTTCCTTCACCAATGTATCTAATTATTATTGTTGTTTATTCGCATTGATTGAGATTTGTATTCTTATAACTTGTTTCTTTTTGTCAAGATATATGACCATCAGTCGCTTGAGTTAATGTGGTTTTGGTGGATGTAAAGATTGCTGTGCTCTTCTAAAGGCGTTAGAATGTTTAAATATGTTGCTAGATTAGCCATGGTCACAGCAATCCATAATTCGATATCACACAACAAATGCTTGCCTGTGGCTACGCTGAAAAAATCACTTCTAAACCTCTCTTTTCTGTAAAAAAATTGTTGAACTTAGTACTTTGTCCTCGATAGCTTGTTAAATCTTTGAATTTAAATGCTATGTAGCTGTTAAATATTTTCCATTGATGTGGAATAGTAACGCTTATACGTTTGTTATCCTTTCTCACATCAGGATTGAAGTTGACTTTGTTTACGCAGCAAAGTGAATACATCAGCATATTTGGACAGTCATCCGGTGTAAGGGTGTCCATCCATAAAGATGCCAACGAGCCCTTTCCAGAGGATGATGGGATTACAGTCCAGCCGGGCACTGTGACATCAGTAGCTATTAAAGAGGTATGTACGTGATGCTGCCCGACCAAGCTGCTTTGGTCAGTGTTAGAGGTGTTGGTTTGAAGAAAGAAATAGCAAAGTTCATTATCGTATATC
Organism: Ptychodera flava; assembly: GCF_041260155.1. Lineage (NCBI taxonomy): Eukaryota > Metazoa > Hemichordata > Enteropneusta > Ptychoderidae > Ptychodera > Ptychodera flava. The sequence continues at coordinate 27,096,726 of NC_091938.1, read as the reverse complement.
ATGGTTCCAAGATCATGGTCGCCATCATTCCTTTCACCAGAATGATGTACCCCCACATACACCATCACCACTATCATCACCATCATCATCATCGTCATCATCGTCATCATCATCATCATCATCATCATCATCATCATCATCATCGTCATAACCTTCGACGATGTCGGCTTCACTGATGTTTCATCAAATACAAAGTGAATCAATTTGCTATGTCTACATGTCGAATGTATATCAAAAGATAGGACCCAAGTCTACGCCATAAACATATATATTATTCAAAGTTTACAGTAGCGTACCCGCTGGAATCTAGTAGTTTTCATACTCTATGATCTACTAGTCCCCCCCTCTGTATTTTCGAATATATCATAGAATATATTGATATCAACTGTTACCAAAACCGAATACACGGTACCTTTCTTCTGGCAGGGTCTGATCAAAAGACTTGAGCCACCCCACGGAGAGTGTTCGAGAAGTTCATCAGCAGACTTCAACTCAAACTCCAAGGAAGGCTGGGCTTACACTGAAAGCGTAAGGATATCATGTCGTAAATTGTTGCATGAACGATTTGAAGATTTCGAAAAAAATTCTCGCTATATTCGCAACTATAGTGAAAATCGTGATATTCCGAGAGTTAGAAATAAAACACACATTGCAGCAAGGATTACAGTTTAAACTGCCATGTAATCCCAGTGTCTTGAAGACACTTGCCATCAAAGCCTTTGACATCTATTTGTTTGTTGCTTCGTTTATACATTTCAGGCTTGCCAGCACAGTTGTACAAAGAAACGTATGCTAGAGTATTGCCAATGCATAGATACCTTTAACGACGATGGACCTAGATGTATGATACAAAATCAAACACAAGGTATGTACCTCACTTGTTATTTTTAAATTGAGTCGGTAATCATTGTGACTTTTTCTTAGCTTTCGTTTGCCACGTTTGTTTGTCGTTTGGTAGTACGCACCTCGAAAGTGAAAGAATTCAACTTTTACTCAAAGAAACTTTAAACTTTAAAATTATTCTGGGGTCGCCTTACCCTGAGGCATTTGGTACCAGAGAAACAAGATACCCACAATTTCCCTACACTTGAAATTCAAAATAACCGCCATACCTGTGTTAACTCCATTGGGAAAAAGTAAACTTCGATTTTCAAAAAAAAACCAAGTCGGTGGAAAGTATTTTGCTCGAGGCCGTGAGCTTCAAAATGAGCCCCCACAAGTTGTGGGCCAAAATTTGATTGTAAAAGTTTGAAAATCTGAAATATCTGTTCGCTTGGAGCATTTTAATTAACTCTGATTCTTTACTCTTTGCCAAGTCTGATTGTGTTTTGGTTTCAATGATTATGTATGAGGTGTGTGCAGTGTGAACGTATCAACAATAGTCTAAAATGACGTTTTCTCCCCAAAACATAGGATATGAGATGAGGTTTAGGATTCCTTATATCCAGGATTTACTGTATTACTTCCCAAATGCAAGCAACTCTTTTTAATGAATGGATAATGTTTTTGAGATGGTTATATCGAATTAAATGTACTATTATTCATACCTTTGTAATCTTCTAAATTCCATAAGGACCACAGAAAGACCCATGACAAGGGAAAACTCACGTTTTTGGCTTATCGGGTTGTTGATTTCATTTGGCTTTCTTCATAACAACACGTGACACCCATTTTTACTGTCAAGGGGACCAAATCTGATAAGTGAATTACTAAATTGTTATTCTTAAAGTGATGGAAAACTGTGTTTCGTTAGTCATAGATGCTGGGATGAAAGAGACGTTTAGGCTGAATATTAATACACTCCTTAACTGATAACAACAGATAAATGATAAAAGGAAAGGTAACCTGCAGGAAACATGCGAATCTGTGAAACATCCTTTGATTAATATCAACGGGTTTGATTTTAAATGAACTAAACTTCGAAGTTTGCAAATAACGACACTGGTCCTGTTTGATTTCCTTCTTGTTTTTTTTTATATTTGACAGAGATTTGTCGTCAGTTGATATATTTTCTCCATCAGAGAAATGCTCTTCCCTGTGACTGCAAAATACCGTGCCAGTAAGTTGAGTGTTACTTTCAAGTCTTGAACACATACTGAAAAGACGTTGATAGTTCATTCTGATTTACACAGACAGATCAAACGGTTTCCATAAAGACGGCTTCACTCGATATAGTACCGAGTTTCATCCAAGATCGCCTGCACGTGTCAGTTACCACACCTGATCAGCAGACAGTCAATCCATGCTATTTGCCGTCCTTTTCACCCAAACAAAAATATTTCTCTATGGAAGAAGAGATTTTCAGAGAAATGCAGCCATATTGGTCACAAAGTTGGAAGAACTACATTCATATTTTACGTTTTGCTTTACATACAAAGACAATGAGACAATACATATAGAAAATACTATCAATAGTCGGAGAGATTTTGATGCAGTTCATAGCGTGCATCCCCATCATAATATATTTGTCTGTCTGTATTTTCAATATTTTTACGTTAAGCTAAATCACGTTTAACGAAGGTGATTTAAAACGCTTTGTTTAAGGTAGTACTCGCCTCGAAATTGTAAGACTCAGATTTGTGCACAAACTTTACGTAAGGGAACAAGCTCTCTTTAAGGGAACTTTAAAGCACTCCCTTTCGAAATCACGAAATCAATGGAAATCTGTGGTTATCATGCAAATTGGTACTAGAGGAAATAAATAAGCTAATCATTTACCGAATCTTCAAATGCAAAATAGCTGCTATCCCTGTGTTTATCATAAGTATATAAAAAACTTGAAATATTCGATTTTCACAAAAATAAGCTAAAATGAAAACTTAAGTTACATGTAATCAACAACCTCCAGAATGACCCCATAAGTGGTTGACCAAAACACTGCTATTAAATTTGAGAATATCTGTCCCAGAGGGGCATTCTATCTTACTGTCGTATGCAGATAAGAATGGACAGTGAAATTGATCTAAATGTTATCACTCTTGTGTAATTGGTTTGTGAAGTTGTTTCAAAATTTACTACAGGATCAGTAACTTGAGTTGAGTTGCAGTAAACTAAAGACGGATGATAGTGTTGTTTCACAGTAGGCTTCTGCTGTAATTGTTGATATAAAGCAATAAAGTATACACTGATTAGTGTCTGTGTTTAGGGTAAAGATTTCCTGACTTTCTATCCCCATACATTTCGATTAGCTTTCTCACTTACTACTTCTGGCGTTTACACTCTTTTCCTGTAGATCATGATTTATTTTGCCAAAAGAACTTCATAGAGTGCAACAAGAGTCTAATGACAACTAGACGCTGACTTGGCTGTGATACAATGTAACTCAAAACAGCGGTATATAAGGAATGTAATATAATTCTGTGTATGTGAAGTGCACTTCAAAGTGTACTCCCTGGTGTGTATTTATTATGGGTCCATAAAAGCTCTTTGATTTTCACCGCAGTTATAACAAGTCAGTATAACTTCTGAGGCAAGTTTTGGAACAACTTTACAAACCAATTACACAAGTATGGCAACATTTAGATCAACTTCACTGTCCATTCTTATCTGCATACTAGTGTAATCATAAATTCTCGTTGATTATATTTCAACAGGGAAACTTGGTATGACAAGACTATTTCACAATCATATTGGCCTTCAACAAAGTACTTGGTGAGCCTTTTTTGTTGTATTTCTATTTCATGTCTCTTTATTTAATAAATAATAAAGGAATATGAGTTCGACTGGTAGTGCCTGATTACAATGAAGGCATTGGCTCGTGTAGAAACAAAAGTGCTAGAAGACATGAAATTCACACGAAGCATTTATGTGAAGGAATGAACGAGAGCAGACAAATTACAGTGAAAACACTTAAGCGCGCATATACAAGCTCGCTTTATAGCAGAGTAATTGTGATACACTACTATCAAGTTTAAAACACACTTCCAAAAATTACCGATAGTAGATGTTAGACATCTACACTTTAACTTCATAGTTAGACGCCGGACTACGCATTGCCTGCCTGCTCAGAGCATGCGTAATTTTGCTTAGGTCACCAAAGGCTACGATACCATGTATTATAAACATTTTAAGTGGAGAAATATTCTACTAACAACATTTAAGGACACCCTTGATAGGCTAAAACCAACATATACGTTCATTTCTATCACTTTTTTCCTCTGCCTGATCTGTCGCCAAACAGGGCTCCTTATTGAGAGTACTGCATTCCTTGAACAATAAGACCAAAGACATAAGAAACAGCGAAGATGCTCAGTAAGTATATAGTCACTTTAAAGTGTCTCTCTCACCGAAAAAAAATACCTCGGTGTCATTTTTCCCTCCCTATCCTGATCTGAAAACTCTCATAAGACCACTTTATGCTGAAAGAGCGTTAATGTATGGTTTTCATCGAACCCTTCGGCAATATTTTCTCGTGTTTATGATTTAGGACTAATGCTATGAAAGTGCTGTACTTACGCTAGTCGTTTAATCCATCTAATCCGTTGCTAATTACTGACTCTGATCATATCCACAAGTGATTTCCAAGAAAGTGATGTCGTTCATGCAAAAAGTAAAAAAGTACTCAACTGTACAAGTATATAACTGCTTTCTGAGTGATACTATCATTGATTTGTTGATCGAATGATTTTTCGTTTGCTTGATTGACTGATTGATTGATTGATTGATTGATTGATTGATTGATTGATTGATTAATTGATTGATTGATTAATTGATTGGCTTACCGACTGTTTGACTGATTTATTAATTGATTGATTTATGGGGTTACCGAATGCAACTTTGTGACATAGAATAGCTTGATAGTCATATTTCGCACCTATTACTACAGGAAAAATCTGGTCCGATTAGAACTGTATTTCGAAGAACTGAACTATGAAACAGTGGAGGAGACACCAGCGTATATTGTGAGTATTTTGTGAAACCATCACAGCACCAAAACTAAATCACTGCTATAAGATTTAGTTCGTACATTATCAAAGGCAAAGCCTAATACTTCATCATTTCGAACTCTTTTGGTAGGCTTTTAAACTTCCGTAATAGCTCTTAGTAAAACCGACTTCCATCTAAACTTGAAGTATTCCTTTCACAATTTCAAGTTAGCAAATACTATCATCTCGCCATACCATTACACGACTCTAGACCGATTTCAAGTATAATGTGCATCGAATTCAATTATCTGTATAATTATGATAATACACAGTCAGTGGAGTCAACTCAGACTTGCACTTGAAATTGTATTATTCAAAATAGACTGAAAACGATAAACCTTTGCTGGGCTGTCGTTAATTTTCTTATTTTTGGTTGCTTCCAAATTTAGCTGGAGAACCTAATCGGAGATATCGGCGGTTCTCTTGGATTGTACATCGGCCTTTCGCTCATCACAGTGGCGGAGTTCATCGAGTTCCTGTGCGATCTGTTCCGCTTCTTTTTCGCTCGACTTTCCTCGCCATCCCCACCGGCTTCCCAAACGATGCTGTGATGGTAATACACCGGACTGTGTTTTGTGACCACACTTTTCATGAGATTGTCACAGTTCCGTAAAGCGGAATACCCAGGGTGCTGGCATGCAGCGATAATTGAAACAGTCAACTTTAACCCGAATACACCCCACGGCCGAATGACCGCACCTCTACTGAAAATCTCACAGAGATACTTCGTCGTGCAGAGAATTAATTGAAGGGTTATCCGACTTTTTACAGAGTGGGGCAACGTTCGCTCACAAACGCACTCAGAAGGAGCCTCTTCTTTTTAACACATTCCGAATATTTGTCAACAGAAGGAGAGATACTTGTGAAAGATGCACG
>NC_091938.1:26973425-27085925 GCF_041260155.1 Ptychodera flava | reverse complement strand
TGCAATCAGTAAAATAAACAATAAACCCATCTTTACTGTTTATCGTTACATTTAATACAAGCAATCAATAATGTAGCTTCATGGAAGCGCAGTTCGAAAATATGTAGGCTATGTATCAAAATGTCAACTGTCATGCGCATTGATGCATGGGTTTTAATACCTCTTTATTATTCTTTTGTTGGGTTAATACAGGTACAAAAAAATACCTGATGTAAATTTCATCTTTGGCTCGACAAAAAAACTTTCAATATGTCGATGCGCATGATAGTCAGAATTCGAAGTCATGGTATCAAAATCAACGTCAATAAAAACAAATCGCTTTTTTATCCGAAGATTAGTCCCCAACCGTATTCATTGTGTCCCCTTTTGTCGTCATTTCCGTTCCTGCGCACAACTTCTCGAGAATACTCTTCCGGTTGCTCATTCAAAATGGTGCGCTTTATGCTTTCCCGGAGAACGTCGATTGGCGATCGGTTCTGAGATTCGTTGGACGGTTCCTGCTCGTCAATGTCTGTTTCGTAGTCGTCAAAGTCCCTGTCTGGCATTTCTACGACAAGTGGGTCTTCTCCGGCCCGTTTGCCGAAAGTTAGGCCCCAGCCATACGTGTCTTGTAATCCTCGCTTCGCATTTGGTGGCGCCATGTTCACATTGTCTCCTAGGTTTTGCGGGCTCCTTTTCCCAAACATCATCCCCCAACCGTAATCCTTATGAGGCGGCACTTTCTTACTCTGCTGGTTGTCTCTTTTACCGAACATCATCCCCCAGCCATAGTCTTTGCCTCGTTTCACATCTACGCTCCGCTGTTGTTGTGCATTAAGCGGGCCTTCCAATTCCCCAGGAAACGTGGATGGTGCATGACCACCAAGAATGTTAATAGGTATTCTATGTCCGTCGACGTTTTCCCATTGGTAAGCAGGTTCACCTGCTTGGCTTCTCTTGCCGAACATCATGCCCCAACCGTAGTCATCTTTACCGGGATCTTTCTTTGCCTGTTGATCCTCCCGCTTGTCGAGCGTCCTCGCCCATTGGTACTCGTTTCTCTTTCGCATCTCCTCCGATGTCGCCTGTCCTGCGTGCGTCCCGATCTTTCCGGCTAACCAGCTCGCCGCAGGTTTCAGCCCTCCTTCGTCCGCATCAGCTTCTTCATTGAAATTCTTCAATGGTAGCCATGCCGACCATGTGACATCGAAATAAACGGACAGGAAAAACAAGAACGCCAAGTGCCTCATCACCTTCAGTCCTTTACGATAATCTGTAATAAATATCAAAATAGGAGATCAATCGATGAATCAAATGTGGAACATGTTTTTTCCTCACATAAGTTGCCATGCCAGTGGCTGTATCCTTTGATGAATTTTTTATCACTATTTCTGTTGTTAATGTTAATCGTGAGGTCTTTTTCTACTCCTCAATGTATATTGAGATACACAAAATTCAGCCAGTCAACTCAACCTAAATGTTTACATAGCATACACTGCGTGGTTCTTCTTGAGATATCTAACAATAAAAGTGTATTTTATATACAAGGACGCTGTTTTGACCAGCTGAATTCTGTTTATCTCAATATGCTTTTCTGGTTTGTTATAAAAGTAGTGAAAATATCATCAAAAGTTGCAGTTATTGGTCCTTTAATCAAACGCTTTCATTTGCAAGGTACAAAAATGACGATAAAGACAGCTACTCCCTCCACGATATGACAACCGTTGATTTATAGACGCCGTCAAAAGTTGACAAGAAAAGTACTTGTAAATGTGTACTTCACCTCTAGCTCTCGTATCAGTATTTACATATCTATAGAGCTCCTACGTGCTCGTCGATGCATCGAGGCATTTTTGAGATGTCATCTTGCATTCGACGATCCAGAGATCGCCTCTTTTCTATGATTATCATCACTGTACAGACAGCATCCAGCGCGCTAATATGTGTTCCCTAAATGTCAAACAGCGCATTTACACTTTGGAATGCAGCGCCCAGAAATCGTTTGTTCGGGAACTGTCCCCCTTTTTCTACGAATTCATGATCACATTCACTCGCATAGCGCCTAGTCACAAGAAAGGCACGTTCGTTTGTGATGATTGATTGTATTATATGTGACATCTAACTCTGCCAAATATTCGGTTGGCTAAATTCAGACAATATTCATCTTGTCCGGCATAAACTCGCTTTCGAAGAAACTGATGATGACGATGTTAATGCCGCGGTATGATATAATATATATATATATATATATATATATATATATATATATATATATATATATATATATATATATATATATATATATATATATATATTATGTGTGTGTGTGTGTGTGTGTGTGTGTGTGTGTGTGTGTGTGTGTGTGTGTGTGTGTGTGTGTATACATATATATACATATTTACATACATACATACATACATACATACATACATACATACATACATACATACATACATACATACATACATACATACATACATACATACATACATACATATATATATACATATATATATATATATATATATATATATATATATATATATATATATATATATATATATAATATATATATTTATATATGAAGTGAAGGCTATTTTAACTCTACACTCTCATTTATGTGTTGTTGGGAAGTACGCTTTTGTTTCTAGGTCGTGTTAAAATTTGATAAATAATATTTGTTTTAGTGGTGACATTTTCAAACAAACTCAGGTCGTTTGTTTAACAGCTTGATTTCCTCGTGGGAATTGTTTTGATAACATGAATCATTTTAATTGCAAAGTAATTATATCTGTCGCCTTAGTTTGATGCATCGCGTAATTCGCGTCTTCACGCGAGAAAAGATGATGTTTTCTACCTACATTTTACTACCTACATTTATGTTTTATATTAGACCTTGATGGCTTGAAAGTTGTGATAGTCGTATTTGTAAATGCGTCTAAAATTCACGCACTTTGGGAGCAGGCATTCCCTACTGCTGGCAAATCAAACATTCCCACTGTCAGTATTTGATTCTGTAGAATTTTCTCGAAAGAAAGCAGTAAGAAAGAGTTACTGTAGAATGTCAGGTTGGCTCCAGCAATTGACTGTACAACGTCAATTTGCTTTACATTCGATTAGAAGTTTCTGTCTTAGGGCGCACGGAATCGATAAAATGATCCTCCTATTTGGAAAACCTATAGCAGATATCGCCGACAAAAAACGCGCCTCCTCGGGTCCTCGGCCGCACTGCTGAGCAGTATGTCATCTACAGATAATCATAACTCTTCGCGACATGTATGTTTCTTAAAGGTATATTGTCACCTGTTCCACTTTTGCGCCGTGGCTACCATGGAAAGAGAAAAACCTAACCAATCACAGATTTTAAGCGGGTGGCCGCTTTTTAAAAACAGCGCCCACACACGGGTATTTTGAATACCAAGGAACGCCCCTTTGACCATATCATATATGGGCGTATTTAGATTACAGGTTACTGTATACCTTTAAGGGTTCTTTTCCTCTGATATGATTTGAATGCTATTTGCACTTTACATTATTGATTATTATTTTTATTTCTTGACATAAACCGACGATGCCGTTTATCGCTCTACTTCACTTCTAGGTTGTACTCTACAAAGAATTATATGTGACCGTAAGAATTTAACAGTCGCATTGTCAAAATAACGGAAGAATCCCTTTTATGAAAATAAATCTTCTATGGCTTGTGCATTTGGTTGTTATCAGTTTTTGGAATTTCAGTACCTAGTCCTCTAATAAACGTTTCTGTAATGACTTTGTACGCTTTTTATTATAGTAATGTTATCACTTCAATATTAGATCATTTGTAGAGATGGAGTTGATCATTTCTTCTTTCCATGATCTTTCGGAATCCTTGCAAACGATAGTAGAGGGGTGGCGAATCACTTGTAATCACTATTGGATCTTCTGTATGCTTGCGTTTATCATGTACAATCATTGTCACCGAATACGGCCTTTCAGGCGTCCACGAACTTCAAGCCTGGCGAGTATATCGATGTTTTGGAATATACGGAGATACTGGTGCGGTGATTAACGTCAAATAGAACGTTGTCGTTTGAAATATGACACTTTTATCAACACAGCATCACCAATCCAGTTCAACAGGCAGGAAAAAAATTAAACGTTACCGTTCTTATCAATAACGGTGTTACAGTACTATCTATAGGGATGACACAGAGAGACACAACACACCGTCTGACACCGACTAACAGTCAGACAGAGATAAAAGACAGACAGACAGACGGAAGACAGACAGACAGACAAAAGACAGTTTATGGAGACAGACGGAGAGACAAAGAAAGGGGAGACAAAGAGGTAGACAGAAGCAGACCTAGGCAGACAGACAGAGACAGGTAGAGAGAGGCAGACAGAGACGGAGTCAGACAGACAGACAGACAGACAATCGAACAGAAACGAAAGAGGAGGCAGAGACATATAAACGGGTAGGACTTACGAGGCGCCAAATGTAAAAAAAAAATTTACACAATCAAGCTCTTTTTAGAGATAGAAGAGGTGGAAAATGTATATATAGAGAGGAATTATGTATATATATATATACATGTAGAATACATACATACATACATACACATATACACACATATACACATACATACATACATACATACATACATACATACATACATACATACATACATACATACATACATACATACATACATACATACATACATACGTACGTACGTACGCACGTACGTACGTACGTATACGTACATCGGACTTTGATACAGCTCGAAGATTTTACATTAAGCCTCGTTTTCGAGGCTGCTGCTGACTTCTACAGTATCTGACAGCGCTGCAAAATCTTATATCAGCCTCGGTCTGATGAAGTATCAGAACGAGGTTCTATATGTAAGAAACTTCAGCACAGCTGCAAAAAGTTTATATATATCAACCTCGATCTGATAATACAACTACACACAGCAAAGTTTTACATACAACCTCGTTCTGAGGGCACAGCTATAGCTGGGAAGTTTTATACACAGACTCGGTGGGTAAATTTTACATACAAACTCGTTCTGAAGAGAGCTACAGCTGAGAAGTTTTATACACAGATTCGGTGGGAAATTTACATACAAACTCGTTCTGAAGACACAGCAAGCTGGGAAGTTTTATACACAGACTCGGTGGGAAAATTTTACATACAGCTAGCTGGGAAGTTTTATACACAGACTCGGTTGGAAAATTTTACATACAGCTAGCTGGGAAGTTTTATACACAGACTCGGTTGGAAAATTTTACATACAGCCAGCTGGGAAGTTTTATACACAGACTCGGTTGGAAAATTTTACATACAGCCAGCTAGGAAGTTTTATACACAGACTCCATGGGACACTTTTACATACAGACTCGTCTTGGATTGAGTGTAATACCTGGTGATGCTTGTGCTCAGAAAGCGTGATTGAACTCTGCCCGGTATCGTACGCGGCTAGAGCTAGCTCTGCATGGCAGGGCTGTGTGTTACCGGCGTTATACGGCCTCCCACCACAAGAGCCACTATGGGAGGCCGTATAACGCCGGTAACACACAGCCCTGCCATGAAGAGCTAGCATAGTGCTAGCGCTTATGCTATTCAAGTGCATTTGAACTTTCCGGTTTATTTTGTGCTAGCGACAACAATGACCGTGGTATTGCTATCACGAGAGATCACCACTGATCTGGGCTGTTCCTAGAAGAAAGGACATGCGCTAGGCGTCAACCACACAGTGCTCGTTCACTGCAGGTCACTGCAGTCGGCTGTGCAACCTACTTTCGCGGTCTACAGAGTTATTATAAAGACAAAAATTTAATTCGGAAATTTTGGTGCAATAAACCCATGCACTATGATGGATGAAGGCAAATTTGTGCAACAAGACAGCAATTCTTGGTCTTGGACTTTCCTCGGGGCATTCGACGCAAGGAGAGTGGCGGTAGGGCCTACACAGAGCATGGTGCTTGGGTGTGTTGAATACGAGAATTAGAAATGATCAGATATTCCAATTCACCAGTCAATCAGCGACACCCAGCCGATAGAGTATATGAGATTCATTGAACATGGCATGGAGGTAGAAAAAGATCTCTTGCGACCTCCATGCCGTCTTCAATGAATCTCATATACTCTGTCGGTTGAGCGTCGCTGATTTACTGGTGTTTTGAGTGTCTGATCATTTCTAATTCTCGTAAACACAACCGTTGTATTAGGGACTGGTCAGTGTCTTCGGCCTAGGGGGCGGTGGATTATTTTTGCCGATGTCAAAAAGTGGCTGAACCCCCCATTCCAACTTTCAAAAACAGGGTGACCCCACATTCCAACTTTCAAAAACAGGGTGACCCCCCTGTGTGAAACAAAGGTTAACAAAAGGTGGAATATAAATTGAATAATTATATATATATATATATATATATATATATATATATATATATATATATATATAAATATATATAATTTGGGGTATATTTTCAACAATCAGTCATTCTGTGTTTTAATGAAATTGGTGTCATGTCAGTTGTAAGATAGGAACTTAAAAGTGTCAATTCTAAAGTTTGAGTACAGTATTTTCAATGAGCTGTATGTATTCCAACTCTCTTTATGCATAAGCAAATGTCCAGAAACTATTGTAAGGAAAATGTGATTGAAATATTAGTGCATGTTGCTTCTTATAGAGAAAACAGAAAGTATCAAGAACTTGCCATGCTTTTCATATGAAGGGCATGCTGAAAAATATGTTTGATATTTTAAAGAAATGCGCCCAAGGGCGCGCCGAAAAATTTTAAACATACAGATATCTCAAATATATAATCAAATATATAAAGTTTTGCACAAGGACAGGGCTCTAAATATATGTCTTATTATTATTAAAGTAACGCGCCCGAAGGGCGCCCGAAATTCAACTCAATGCTGAAATTTGTGGCTGGCACAATGCATTTTATGCAAGTATGAGCCCTTGTTGAACTTGAAAGACACACTGACCCCCCCCCCCCTTATTGGCATTTCAAAAACATGGTGCTCCCATCACCAAAGTCAAAGACAGGGTGACCCCCATGAATCCACCGCCCCCCTGGCTACGCAACTGACTAGTCCCTTAGCTACATGCTCGTCGTACCTCCATGCTCCTTGTGTCAAATGCCCCGAGTAAAGTCCAAGACCAAGAATTGCTGTCTTTTTTACTCAAATTTACCTTCATCCATCATTGTGCATGGGTTTATTGCCAAGATTTCAGTATTAAATTTTTGTCTTTATCCTCGTAACTGTGTAGACCGCGAAAGTTCGTTGCACAGCTGACGGACTGCAGCGGTCTCAGTGAACGATCGGTGTAGGCCTATGGTTGACGCCGTTGTATGGTTGACGAGAAGCCCTGCGTACAGGTCTGTGTGTTCCCGGCCGTATAACGCCGGGAACACACCCGGGGGGACACACAGACATGTACACAGGGCTAGGCTGCGAGCAGCCCAGATCAGTGGTGATCTCACCTGATAGCAATACCACGATCATTGTTGTGGCTAAACCTTACTAGATCAAAATAAACCGGAAAGTTCAAATGCACTTTAATAGCACAAGCGCCAGCACTATCCCGGAGCACTATGCGTGTATTGGCTTTCGTCTTGCCAGGGTCTAGCCCTACGAGTATGGCGAGAGTGTCCGGCTTTGGCTACGCCGCCTCCTGCCTCCGGAGGTGGGAGGCGGCGTAGCCAAAGCCGGACACTCTCGCCATACTCGTAGGGCTAGCCAGGGTCTAGCCGCGTACGATACCGGGCAGAGTTCAATCACGCTTTCTGAGCACAAGCATCACCAGGCATTACACTCAATCCAAGACGAGTCTGTATGTAAAAGTGTCCCATGGAGTCTGTGTATAAAACTTCCCAGCTAGCTGTATGTAAAATTTTCCCGCCGAGTCTGTGTATAAAACTTCCTAGCTGGCTGTATGTAAAATTTTCCAACCGAGTCTGTGTATAAAACTTCCCAGCTAGCTGTATGTAAAATTTTCCAACCGAGTCTGTGTATAAAACTTCCTAGCTGGCTGTATGTAAAATTTTCCAACCGAGTCTGTGTATAAAACTTCCCAGCTAGCTGTATGTAAAATTTTCCAACCGAGTCTGTGTATAAAACTTCCCAGCTAGCTGTATGTAAAATTTTCCCACCGAGTCTGTGTATAAAACTTCCCAGCTAGCTGTATGTAAAATTTTCCCACCGAGTCTGTGTATAAAACTTCCCAGCTGGCTGTATGTAAAATTTTCCAACCGAGTCTGTGTATAAAACTTCCCAGCGTGGTGTGTCTTCAGAACGAGTTTGTATATGTAAAATTTTTCCACCTAGTCTGTGTATAAAAATTCCCAGCGTGCTGTGTCTTCAGAACGAGTTTGTATGTAAAATTTTCCCACCGAATCTGTGTATAAAACTTCTCAGCTATAGCTCTCTTCAGAACGAGTCTGTATGTAAAATTTACCCACCGAGTCTGTGTATAAAACTTCCCAGCTATAGCTGTGCCCTCAGAACGAGGCTGTATGTAAAACTTTGCTGTGTGTAGTTGTATTATCAGATCGAGGTTGATATATATAAACTTTTTGCAGCTGTGCTGAGCTGAGTAAGTTTCTTACATATAGAACCTCGTTCTGATACTTCATCAGACCGAGGCTGATATAAGATTTTGCAGCGCTGTCAGATACTGTAGAAGTCAGCAGCAGCCTCGAAACGAGGCTTAATGTAAAATCTTCGAGCTGTATCAAAGTCCGATGTACGTATACGTACGTGCGTATGTACGCATGTACGCATGTATGTATGTATGTATGTATGTATGTATGTATGTATGTATGTATGTATGTATGTATGTATGTATGTATGTATGTATGTATGTGTATATGTGTGTATATGTGTATGTATGTATGTATTCTACATGTATATATATATACATAATTCCTCTTTTTATATACATTTTCCACCTCTTCTATCTCTAAAAAGAGCTTGATTGTGTAAATTAATTTTTTTACATTTGGCGCCTCGTATAGGACTAGCAGAGATAGGGTATAGAGATGCAAAAAAGTCAGAGAGGCAGAGACAAACATATAAAGATAGACAAGAAAGCAGACGGGAAGATAGACAGAGAAAGATATAGAGCCAGGGACAGACAAAATTAGAAAACCAAAACTTAAAGAGACAGAATTTACAGTTTGAAGGTCACAAATTCCCGTCGAATCATAGACAGAAGGAATCTTTCCCTTGTAGTCTCAGTGACATTACTACCTTGGTTGTACAGCTGTGTATGCTCGCAACTTTGCATAAAAGACAAGAGATGTCTTCGGGATCAGATTACATAGCCCTACATTTTGTTTCTTAATCTTCCGTTTACAAGACAATTAATGGGGCTTCAGAATTAATGTGAGTCATAAGGAAATGTTTACTTCCATTCGCTGCCCACGGGACAGTAAAGTCGATTAACTATTCTATATCGGCGAATGGCAAATGGCGTCGCACGAAGGTCTCGTCCACCAACTCGCCGACATTTAACTGCGGGGATCACCAGTGAAAATGGCTAGGCGTTTTGTGTAATTGAAAGTCAAAAAAGTTTTCATGGCAGATTCCTATATTTTTTTGGATATCAAATGACACAGAGCTGAAGCATGGTGTGAAAATTGTAGTTTCCTTCCCTATGATTCTGAGTAATTCCTATTTGTCGTGTACAAATCATGATCAAATCGATTAATCGATGTTTGTTTTACTTTCAAATTAGAGACTTTGATTTTACTATCGATCTAGCTGTTCTGGTTCGTTCGAACTGCATTCAGGATGACGATAATATCTCTTAGAATATACTTCGCCGCTTTGCTGTGGGCTACTAAACTGATGCTGTTAACAAAGATTCAATGAAGTAGGACGATTTATTTACTTTCGGACAGCGTACCTTAATCTTCCTCCAGAGGCCGTGACTGAAATAATAATGAAGCAGTAGGATTGGCAACTCCTCCCAACAGAACCTCGAAACCGTTGACCGCTAGCGAAAAGTTCAACGGCAGTTCAAACACAGTGTCTTGACTTGAACTTGCACCGAACAACTATGTCGGGTTCATCATGAGTATACGTAGTACGAAATGGTTTAAAAGTTGGCACTGACCGGCGCTTAAAAATCAAACAATTCTGTCGTTTTATCTCTAAAAAAGCCTACTAATCAAAATGTATTTCCTTGAAGTTCTGCTTGTAACACATTTGCATTGTGGGAAATTTATCGGAGGCGCAGCGTCCATGAAAAATTCAGGAAACTGATGAACCTACAGAAAATTTGTGGTGGCGCAAATACTCCATTATACGACACTGCTGTCTGGGATACAAAACGCAGTATGTAATAACACGAGATCATAAAACTGTCGCTGATTACAAACCTTTCACATGCGACCTCAAATCTCTCAGGCCATCACACTGTGTTGTGCGCTGCCATTTACCTGACCCGCTGTTCGTTCTGATTTATTGCGATAAAAGGCTTAAGTTTAGCTGTAATTGCAATATCAATGCCATTTACTTCATATTTATTTTATCCCAAATTGACCTAGAGAATGATTTTATGACCCTAATTGTCCTCTATAACGTCATACTTGGCTAATTACAATATGACAAAATCG
Source organism: Ptychodera flava (assembly GCF_041260155.1). Classification (NCBI taxonomy): domain Eukaryota; kingdom Metazoa; phylum Hemichordata; class Enteropneusta; family Ptychoderidae; genus Ptychodera; species Ptychodera flava. The sequence continues at coordinate 27,075,323 of NC_091938.1, read as the reverse complement.
ATCCACGAGTGTGCAATCCCTGTACATCTATGATATTGATAAAGAAAAATTATTGTTATCACAAATAAAAGAAGATAAAACTTATATTATTTATATGATTAAAACCTACAGATTTCATGATTATATGTCATCGGTGCGTTTACATATGCCAAAACCGTAGTAAGTACATTCAGTGCGTTCAGACACATATACACAACCTAGAAACACAATGTACTGGTACGTCCCAACCACACAAATGAAAGTGTGGGGCTAAGGGTATCTAGTTCTGACTGTCTGTCTGAAGATTGCGGGATGCATGAAACTTGAATAACAGATAATTATTTCTCTGTACGAAGTTATTTTTATTAAAGCCAAACTAGCTGTATCTTTTAGCATTATTTTCCTGCTATTATTTTCAAGCTAAAATAAGTTTGTGAGAATGTACTAATTTAAGTGTGTTGTTATTAACTACCCGCTGGGACTGTAAATGCAATTTCGAACAAGATAAAGATTACACAGCGATCAATGATGTTTGTCCAAACATTAAATCGCAGCCCAATGCTGAAAAGCAAAAACTGTGGATACTGTGCATATCTGCGCTGAAATCTTCACATAAACTGCACAGAAGAATCCAATGTAATGGATAGGGGTGGATATTTTCAACTGTAAAATTGTATGTTCTGTTTCCTTTGTAGAATTACAATTTTTTAAAAATGGCGAGAAATTAAAATGACTGTTAAAATTTGAATTTACTTATCAAATGGTTCACAAAGCAAAGGTTTTTTAATGCAGTAAAGGCACATATCCCTTCAGAGGGTAGAATTCAGAGAAAAGCATGAGAGAATAGGAAGATATTTTAAGGTCAACAAATTTCAAGAGTTACAGCTAGTGGGGCTTATATATATATATATATATATATATATATATATATATATATATATATATATATACATACTATATATATATATTATAAAACAGATACATACATACATACATACACGCGAGTGAAGACCTAGGTACGTTTTATGTGAGATGCACTCACCCTGATCAGCATGGCGCCTTCTAAGTTTGACCCGCCCGTCTCAACGACTATCCCCATTACCAATTCCACTTTATTTTATGTTGTGATTTATTGCATAGTGTGTGCTTCAAACAGAACGCAAGGAATTACTAGCCGTGTACTGAAAACATCCGTTACAGTGTGACCGTAAAGTTAATATTCCGCTCAAGCAAATAATACCGTTGGCATTTCCTAGTAATTTGCAACCGATATTTGCAAATTGCCGTCAATGAATTTAACGATTAACTTAATCGAGAGTGGTTTACTGTAACTTCCCATCAGCGACTATCATCGTCCGTAGGCGGTCCAAAAACTCCGTCCTTCCGTCCGTTAATTACAACTCACTTTAGATATTTTCTTTTCGCTCTCTTCTATGTTTTATATATTTTACCACGGCTACAAAATTTGTTATATTACTTCACTGAATCAAATCTTACATCAACGAATTCCTGATAAGTGTAATTTCGGTTTATACAGTGCAAGTTACTCCTAAACTACAGATTCAAATACATGTTTGTGAGTACGTGTATGACATCTGTATCATGGTACGCAAAGAGACCATATCAAGAAGCTTAAGCCAAAACCAACAGAAGTCTTTGTGAAAAATGAGTAATAGTATCCAATGACACGTGTGTCGGGACCGTTGATCGGGGACTCTGGTGCTCTACGATTCACCTGCTAACTGGATGAATATGCAAATTAGTCTGTTACCGGGCAACACCGGGTGTGTTTGCCCTGTTCGCACATTTACATAGTTTTAGTGATCAAACGCACCGGCTTTTTTATTGATCTCATGGGAGGTGTAACATTACCTGAACAGTAACAGCCAGCATGTAATTCCCCTTAAAAACTATCTACTGTTGATTGACCAATCAGAGTGCTCAATTCAGGGTGTTTTATCTACTCGTAAAGCCTTGGTCACCAAATTCCAGAAACGAATGACAGCGCCGTAGTAAAGTACTGTCCAATCAAAAGTGAACATGTCATATTCTGTAGACATCTGGTACGTTTTAATATTCAAATTTGGTAACACAGCGGAAACCAGCTGCAACACTAAATCTGCTGCATTTATAGGATGTTCCATTACATTGGAAGGCTATTTCACAAATAAAAGTTTTAATTCATATCCTAAACATGTTACATTGACAAAGGGGACGGTTGACGTAAACACATTGAAAACGAAAATATATCAGTTAGGGGCGATAGTTTTTAAGTCGGATAAAACCTTCATACTCGGGCTCTTCTGGTATATAAAGTCCAACCCTACGATAAAATGTCGAGGCCTGCGGCCTTGACATTTTATACTTGGGTTGGACTTTATATACCAGAAGAGCCCTCGTACTCGGGCTTTATCCTATACTTATAATCCCTTTAGATTAACCCTGTCTGCTATCCGCCTCTTAGATTGAAGTTAAGTTGCAATTAACGCATATAGCAGAGTTCTCTGATTTTTTGCATCGTCGTTACTGTTTTTCAACTTTTCTTTGATGTCTACGACACCTTATTTGTTAAAATAACATGCCAATCGCCGGGCGGTATACAAAATGTAAAATGAAAACTTAAATACTCATTTTCTAATAATTCCTGATTTGGCATGGCTTTCGAGGGTAGCCACATTAACTGCCCCGTAAATATATGCACAAAGATATGTATAATGCTTGGTCACATGTTTAAATCACATGATTATATATATATATATATATATATATATATATATAATATATATATATATATATATATATATATATATATATATATATACACACGAAATATCAGTGACTCGCCATTGTTTTCACAGAAGTAATTCAACAGAAACACCAATGTCACAACCAGGAGACTTTGCTATCTGAGAGTGTGCGCGATCCGCGAATGCATCTTCAGAATCAAGGAACGGCTTGATTTCTTGGCGTGCACCAATATATTGTTATCTTGTCTCTTCGCACGCCGTAGCGTTGTAGATCAACATCGCCGTTTTCACATTACACACACATTTCTTGATAAGGAATCGCTCGATTCCAGGATTTTTATTACTGCAGATACAGTCGACATTGCCGTGCTTGCTATCGCCCAATCATACAGTCAGACACATATCTAATGATAACTTTCGTTCCTCGCACTACGATAGGCCGTGTTTGAGCCTTATCTAAAACGATATGTACACCTTCAGGGGGATTATGGTTTCATTTTGCAGAAATGCAGTGCCAAGTACAAGGTGGAATTTTTGGAAACCTCGAAAGAGAGACAGTTCCCTTCTTTCTAGCAACCTTTCAGCCGAAAAATACCCGACAATAAGAACTACGTTTTGTTTCTGCTTTTAAGATCGCCACAGCTTGTAAACGACTGAAGTGCTTTGAATTTTAGATTTTGTGAGAGCGGCTGTGTCGTAAAATCGTGTGGCAGCCAGTTTCCAAAATAACACTCCAACCTCTGGCTCTTGATGACAACCCAGTAAATTCCCCGTAATCCCTCTGAAAATTTATCAACTGCTCAATTCTATGTGGCTCTAACATTTACGACAGCCGGCCCGTTGTTCAAATTGCACGTTGCGCGCTCAAGCTACGATGCTATTAATTGATTCTCGTTCTCTTAAAACCACCTCTTTAGGCGAACAGGCGAGCACCCAAAGCTTCAGCCCATTTGTCACCAACGACTTCCTATTTTTACAAACAAATGTCTGCCCGTGACTATTATCGGTCACTGGGCCGAAGGCAGTCGTTTATAGCATGCGGTGGCGAGATAGTGTAATACCCAGTTCAGACGTAGACGTGTATGATCAGCAGTCGCTCTGAGGCGAAACAGGTAATCTTCAAGACGTCGATGATATCTTGTATAAATTTTATTTGCAAAATTTTAATCTCTGTATCTTAGCCCTGCTATTTTACTCAATCAAAGAGCAGGATGCATGACCATGTGATTTTTTCCTCGGTCGTTCTATCAATCTTCCCGACGAGTATTGACCTTCTGGGATATGTTTCTCTGAGTTCAGCATTCCCTTCTCTTGGCATACGTGTTTCTAGAAACTTGTGTGATGTTTGACTAAGAGATATTGCAGCCTGTATATTTTCTGTGATTTTACATTTCCAAGGAGTATCGACTTCACTACGATATTGTGAAAGCTGACTGAGGAGTCGAAAAAAGCGTTTTACGCCGCCATGACCTCCTGCGGTTGGTTCTTGTAGGATGGGAGTTCTACAGATATATCGATATGACGCTTCATTTCAATCAAACGCTTCCTAGAGATTAAAATCACTTTCATAAATTATACTAGGTTAAAAAATCAGGAAATCTCTCTATGTGTCATATCTTCAATGACGTAACAACTGACCCCTTTCCAGAGTCCGTTAAATCACGTGACCACTGCTCATCGATAGGGTAATCACATTGCCCTTCCTCAAATAGGAAGTTTGACATTTTAACATCCGGGTGGCAACGAGTTAAACGGAAGATGTATTTTTTGCGAAAGAATATGAGGTTGTCAAAATATAACAAATTACCGACGATCTTAAGGAAATGGACCTGCCTGTGGGTTTTCCTACAATATCAAAACGAAGTTTAATTTTTGATCCTCTTCATTTTCAAAGCTTTTGACGATATAACGGAAATAGTACGTCGGGAGAAAAACAAAGCGAATGGAATACGATACAGAAAGTAAGAAGAAAAGACATGTATTTGTACCAATATCCTCGTAAGTCCATTTTAATTTTCCCTCGATGAACACAAAGCTACATGCATGTTTAATGCAAGCAGTACATTTCGTACCGTGCGCGTGGCTGTAGTTCAGAGGGGCTGTTCTATCCTACCGTATGTAGATACTGTTTATTCGAGCAGCGTCTACATTAATTCAATAAGTCGCCCATGATGAAACGCGTCAAGGCATAAGAATTGTCGGAGACTGAATAAAATGGAAGTATGTACAAGATCTGATCTTGCTACTTTTAGCAAACTCCGCCGTAAATATTTTTTATCACAAATAAATAACACGCCTTCGCCACGGGTAGTGTTTTGTTTGAAGGAATCGAACAGTGCGCCGTCTTGACAAACGATGTAAGTGATTTAGCACCCGACTAAGCGCCCTTCTTACAAGTGTGCATTTTAATGTCCTGCGGGAAACGGCGCGCGATTAAAGACAGATATTTGGCAGACGAGACTCAATCTGTTGAAAGAAAACTATAATGGAGCACGTTGTTCAGAAAAGTGTGAAATTACCAAGATAAACTTCAAGCAGTCTCATAAATGATGATGACAGGCGCGAATTACTAAATGCTCGAATGGACACTTAGCATTTTGCTCGTTGCCACTGATAAGGAGAGATTTAGTTTTCGCCGTGGCGATACGTCTGACCTGTTTCTAAATCTAACGTAAAAAATGTTACCTGTTTCTTTCTTTAAATAATTTTAACATTCCAGGAGTAATCTTGGCCTCAAAACAATAGATACACTATTTCAGTAACATTTCCTATTTCATTCCTACTTTATATGGTTATTATTATTATCACTTTTGTAAATCTTACCAGGAAAAACTATGTGGCAGCAAAACGTTTGGAGCAATAACTTTGATGCATTGAAAAAAATTTTCACGATTCGTCGCCATTGTCAGAAAATAAATGTTGCACATTTCTAGGAAGGGGTTTTATGAACCGCCGTCAATCCGAATGGCTTAGGTCAGAGCATCATGTTTGATCATTTTGGCTCAAATAATGAAAGTACATGTTAATACAAAGACCTAAGTCATTGAATTTATTCTCCGCAACTTTTGAAACACGAAATACAGGTCACTAGAATGACAGGGTGTGTTGTAAGATATCCTAACCGTTAATGTACATGCACACATATAAAATTTTAATGCTGAACCAAGGTTTCCGGATCTTTCACATAAAGAATATATTTTCTATTCACTGGACATTTTAAGTAATGTTAAGCCTGTTGAAATTTCGTTTCTATTCCTTTTCCAGGTCGATTTTCAGCTTTAGATTCCAGTTGGAGATATGGATCTCGCAAACGGGTATACCAGAATAGCATATCCATCATTCCAGACATCTTTATAGGTTCTCAACGATAGTCGCAAGTACTAAGGGGCTTCGTATTCGATCAGGAGTCACGTGATCGCCGCCAGTTTTGCAATATTTGCGGCGTGCGAACGTGCCATCACGCATGGACGTACGGTTAGTAATAACCCTGCCACAGCCTCGATCTCACACTGTCGAGCTTGTGGCTGTCTTCTACAGTTGCTGTTTGTTTCGTGTCACTTTCTAATCATTAGATTTACGGACACTTTTCGGATGTCGTTAACGTTGCAGTACTGTATTCGGAGACATCCATAGTTCATAATTATGCCCTCAGACTAATCTAGCTTTCATATAACAAAAGCTCATCATCTATTGGCCGTACACGGAATATATAAGTAAACTGTTGAACCGTTATCTACGGAAGACGTCATCAATTACAGCACTATCACTTTTCACCTGTCTCGTTTAGTGTAGAATTTACACTTTATTTCAATGCTTAAGGTTCATATCTTTGAATATCTCAGAATAATTTTATTAGCGTTGACTTATTTATGCCAGTCATATACCATCGTTGGGATTGCTAAGCGTGTTAAGCCCTGGTCGTAAAAAAGAGCGTGAAATGTATGACTTATGTCGTACAGTACAGATATTTCATATTTTATTGTGTCCACTTACATGAATACTTTATGTGTGCGTTTACGGTGATACGCCCCTCGGAACCTTTGCAGAAAATCTGATACTTTGTTGAAACTTTTCCTAAAGAATCTTAAACATTAAATTCTTTTTTCTTCAAAATCAAGAATGAAAATCGGGGATCACCTCAAAATAGTAGAATTGGAGTAACAAATTACCGAACATTTACTGTTTGAAATTCAAAATGGCCGAGCTATAAGCTTACGCGTATTAACTCTTTAGGGAAAATTAATTTTTCGATTTCAACGACGAAAACTTCGTTTAATCCACAATGTTCAAAAGGGTTCTCACAAAAAGCAGACCAGAAGGGTATTGTAAAGTCCTCAGGTCGCTTTCTCCCTCAAACAATTATTTGCCTCATCAATACACTTGTGGATGACGGATAATACTTCAATTTTTTATAAACGCATTTGGTTTATTGGCGCCAGCGTACAAGTGAAGGCAATTATCATTCTTTAAAATCTTTGTTCTTTGAGTGTCCATGCAACATCTCTAAGATCATGGGGAAAATTAAAGGTATGATGTTGAAAGCACCTTTCGTTTTTGCTCAGACACTTTACCGAGGCCATTACACTTTGCGGGGGATATGCCAAACTCGAAAATGAAAGCGTTTAAGTGTACTTTACTCATACTTTACCAAGGAAACATTGCGCTGTTTACTTTCACGGAAGAAAAAAAATAAAGGCAGGAGTTATACTCCATTAGATTTTGCATTGGATAAGCAACTTATTCAGAAGTTATTAGAATTCGAAATTCAACATGGCCGCCATTCTGTGCTAACTTTTTGACGGAAAAGGTTTTTTTTTGTAAAAATTTAACTTCTCGGTAGGTTTCAATAAGCTCGCATGATTATAACAAGATGATTATGTGTCTGGATTTGCGATTTGCGATTTAGAGAGTCGATATGTTTGTATCGGGACTTACGCGAACTGCCCTTACTGTATCTGAGTGGGCACCCCAAGCAGAAGTCGTTACGTCGTATGCATTACTAATGCCAGGTTTTTGTAAATTGGCTGCCCGTTAGTATATGCTAAGATGAGTTGAAGAAGGCACAAGAGATCTAGGTTCTGCTTTCACTTAATTCAACATGCGCGAAAACTTTGTAGATTTTAATTTTCTACTAGTCTTGCTTAGGGTTAAAAGCTCGTCAGTTGGAGAGAGAAGTTCTAATTGTAATCAGCCTGGGAAAATTCGAGTCAGACTCATATCAGAGACCTGAAGACAACCGTCGATAGATTGTGTATGGAACACAGCTTTCGTTAAACTACATTGCTAATCTCGAACGAAGAATCAGTCGACACTATCTATGTAATATCTGTAACGGAGCTGTTCATTTCTTAATTGTCAGGGGGGGGGTCTATTAATAAATGACGCAAACTGATGAGATAAGCAAGTTTACTGAATAATTGCACTTCAATTTGAAGTCACAACGGGCACTAAAGAGCAGGTTATTAAACCCGGAACAAGAGTCTCTATAAGACAGAGCAAATATAGGATCCCTACGGGGTGTGTACTTGTGTCTTTGCAGTGACGCTGCTTGTGTACATTATGTTTTAAACAAAGCAGTAATTTTCCTTTTTTGTAAAGAAAAGATTTGAAATACACACAGCGACGGGGTTATTACATTTCCCGTCGACGGAAATCCTAAATACAAACGCGTTTTGTAAATATGCATACCATAGAGAATACATATCACGCTCAAATAATTAAAAAAGCGTATATCAATTTTATATCGATGGGCGCCTACTATAATACCCTCAATTCACATTATGAATAGTACTTGACCGTAGTTGGCCAAGTAGTGTTGGCGACCTATAGCTTCGCTGAAGAAAAACGGTCGAGACATGAAACCGCGAAGCCTGTCACATATTTCCTCTCCAGAAAGGCGGGAAACGGTTTCTAATTTCGTCTGAGTTCTACGCGTCGCTGTTCGGCCCAGGGCGGCAAGTTCGAATTTTAATTACGATAAATACCGATGACACACGACCCGAAGGCACGGCCTGATATCCGGTTGGCTCCACTTCTGTGAGCGATATAGATGCAATCTTTCGTGTGAATCGCTTGGGCGACATTTCATCAGGTCGTCTGCGTCAGAATGTTTTCAATCACTTGGCTCGTTCACACATAAAACATTCACCCTTTCTTGAATTCGAACCCAAAACAAAAAATAAGTCGCGTATCGCTGACGGGATGGACTGCGTAGCGTCATCACAATGACCCAATTTGGAATACCTGAGCCCTCTGTGGTCGAAGCGTTGGCCAATACTCTCTCCGCTTATAGAAAACAAAATGCAAGGCCCGAGTTGAAACTCCCGCGATTCAACGATTTGTATTCTAACAATCTCCAAATACGTTGTCAAGCCCTTAGCATGGACACTGTCTCGGCACACTATACACATGTATTATCAAAACGACTCGTAAAAAATATTTCTTCAATATCACAATATTCATCGTACCAGCCCAGTTTTATCAAAGACTGTATTTTTTTTTGCCTGTGCAGCAATTACAGACCACATATTTCACTGACTTGAGGCGATCAATTATTTTTATAGCGTGGCCCTCCGTGTCATAACGAGTGTGTTCCATAATTGATACAAATCACAACAACAAATTTAATTATGGCCGAGCCACGCTGGGCAGAACAGCTAGAGCGATCTCGCATGATGGATAGGAACTGAGACTAAAGGTTAGGCTCACGATGCACATACCATTGTTAGGGAAACGACGTGACAGGGCCGTCTAAACGTGCCAGCTGAACATCCCCTTTAACCTTTTTAGTGCTGTAATTTTTCCCATCAAAACTTTAGTGCAACATTCTAACAATTTTCTGTAATTTTTTAGTATTTTGGACCAAATGGACATCAGTACACGTTTCATTGGCTACAGGTTTTCATCAAAATTTTGGCAAAATTCTGAAAAAAAATTGACAACTGTACATTTTATAAAGGCGACAAACGTTGGCGCTCAAAGGGTTAAAGCTCCTTCTTGCATACGTTGGTACATCTTCAAACAGGCCCCGAGTATTCTCATTATACGCATGTGGTGACCCTTGAAAAACGCCTGCACAATTGAAATGAGGGGTGTGCATGACTTATATGAGGCATGAATTTTCTTCAATTTAATTAATGCAGGTGTGTTAGAATGTGTCAGCTCTTCACGTGTGTATGCATCCGTACGGAGACGTAACAGAATCAAATTTTGGCCTAACCAGGTGACAATCTCCTTTCAATGAGTTTGTCTGGGCACGCGCCTCTAATGAGTTAAGCCAAGCTCTCTAAGCACATTACGTAGCTAGTTAGATCTGTGATCCATACCTTTGACAAATTACAGTTACAAAAATTGCATTAGACCAAATCAAGTGCATAACTAAGTCGTCACAGCGCTCCTGATAAATTCGCAAGATTCGAGCTACCGACTCTAATCACGGGGACAGTCATCCTGCACCCGGGGGCTTTGCAGTGTTTACGCGTTGAATACACTTTGTCCCGCCGAGACCATAAGGAAATCCGTGAAGTCCAAATCGATTTAGAGTGTTTTTTCCTCGGTTCTCAAAATCACATTTTTCTTCAGAAGTCGACATTCCGCCGATTAGATTTACAAATTTTGAATCGGCAGCGGAAGAGGCACGTAATCTGATCAGAAAGTAACTGTCCGCATACTTGAACAACACTCACAATTAACGGTGTTCATCGTCAGTATATTCTTAATACCGTCGCTGTAACCCGGGAATGATTGATGAGCTCGCTTGCAAAGTGGCAGAGCGGTATAGGAACTGTTTTTTCTGATTTCTGCATAATGTAATCTCTCAAAATATAATATCTATCTATACGCACCAATGAACCACCGCTTAAAGTTGAACTAACGACGCGTATCCCCCGTAACAGACATGAATGTGACCATTTTCGGGCACATTCGCCGATTATTTGGCAAAGCTGCACATGACCCGCCAAAATGACACTTCGTTTGGAGTTGCAAACAGCAGGTATGGGGTGAATATTCCGCTGCCAGATCTCTGACCTTCTCAAGAGCGCTACACGTATGGTTAAGTACCGTCTTAGAATCAGGTTACGTATCAGAATGATGTCGGCTAGAGAGGTGCGATTCTGAGCTCTACTTCGAAAGGTCGCAGCATTATGTGACTTAGCAGCGCGACAATTTAGCAGTGTTCTTACCAAGTTGATGTTCTTTTTTGCACGAAATGGCTTGAGATGCCTGCATGATAAATGGCAAGACGAACCATACCCCTGGTTTTTTTCTACGATTGTCATTAAGATACACAAAATGTCACAATACCTAGACTTTGTATCAGATTATGGTCCATAACTGATAGCTATCAAATGTTTGGGGTTGCGCTTTTGACAAATGGCTTGCCAGTATTTGTTTTACATCCAATCAAAAATACAAGTAGGCCTAATCCCCGATGGAAATGTCTCGCAAAAAAGAAAGAAAAAAAACTATAATTGTAAAACTTCACCAGTTTCGGGTTGTCGTGTAAGAAAATCAGCGTAGTGGTGTAATATCACTACCACCAAAATTAGAACTGTATTTCACTTGTTGACCGAAAAACAACTGCATCTAGTGTTTCAAATGGAAAGTGCGCTCAATATGGGCTAATGTGTATGCTAATGATCACACTCCGATTGGGGCCAGCCACTCCGATATGCTGTGCAAACACGCCATAAAGCTTTCCCCTGCTAATGCCATGTATAAGAACACGTACAGATAACTGTTTAAGTAGGATCTTACCAGTGACAGCAGTGTTCGGTATCCGCCAGTCGCGTCAAAAAAATAGTTTGGCACCGAAAAAAGAAATCTCCCCTCGCTAGGTGTCCGATACGCCTTATAACGTTGAGCCTCCAACCGCCGACTTTATATAGTGAATATGAATGGCGCAGCACGCATAATTAGATGGGTTGCTAAATTGATGGTGGGTGTTTCGGATAAATGATATCAGGAAGGCAAACACTTGAATGACTTAATGCTCAGCTTGGTAAAATGGTTTCTTGCAACCGTCAAGTGGTTCGGCTCAACTCGTTACAAATCGATAACTCTCTGTATATTCCTCTATATTCCTTGAAAAGATCGCTTAAAATAAAACTATTGCTCTGCATCATCGCTTTTTGTGAAAAAAAATTCACGAAAAGGCTTAAAGCTAAAAAAATGAGTGATTGATTACATCGGCTGCACATAGCAATGACATACCCATCTTTGCTTGTATTATGCAAATATCGATCATTAACCTTTGACCGCGGCTCGGTGTTCTTTCCCCGACGGCTTCCTCAATCGAAACTTCACTCCTCCAGAGAGGAAATTAATTTTGGTGACAATAAATTCCTTTTTGGTGAGTTTGAATCATCCATAATAGAGCCAAAATCAACACTTGAAACAACCAGGACGTGTGAGAAGTCAATTGGTTTTGTAGGCGGGTGAATAAACTGGTTACCGCCAATCCCACAGGTGATATAGAGGATGGATGTGAGATGACGTCACGCGATTGCGCAGTTTCGGCCACGCTAGCGTCAAAAGAAACCATGGCCTGTAAACAATCGTCACTGTCGTGAAGGAAGTGGTAGAAATGTTTCTTTTTTCTGAGAAATCGCTCAAGTGGATGATTTTTGACGTTTTGTATGTGTCGCCATGTCCACGGGACCGTACCACGGCGCTCGTAGACCTTCACACGTCTGTCATTGGCGTTGACTCTTGACCTGTGGATCGTGAGAAGAATAGAGAAAAATTCAGAAAAAACTGAGTAAAACTGAAAGGCATTCTTGCGTGGCTTTAAATAATGTATTAATTATTATCACCATCACTCGTCTTTCCGTCTCTCAGAAATGACCGCCTGCACCGAAATAACTTCACGCCCGTTGGCTGAGAATGTTACTGGACACTCACAGAGGTAAGTTCGGAACTCTATAAGTGACCTTTGACCTACCCCGTTCTTATGATTTAACGTCTGGGACGTCGCATATGAAGTTTTATTTTTTCGTTCTTTTGATGATATCAAGCCATGGGGGATACGTGTAGACGTATTTCAAAAGTTACACATCGATACGGCACATACAATCCCAGCCAACAGAACTCAGTATCTATTACTATGTTTTCAGCAAAACTGATTTTAGTCAGGTTCGTTGTTCTTGTGCACATGACGTATTATATTATGACGCCATTACTTTGTGGCAAAATAGGTAACCCGCATTATTCGTAAGAAAAATACTTCTCAATTTTTACTGATTTAGTATGAAACGAATTTCCCTCTCTCATCGTCACAAACCATGTGATTATTCATAATGTTCATTAATAAACAGTGTGTCGAATATTTTGTTGAACTTAGTTAGGGATCTTTGGAAAATTACAATGCAAAATGTCATGAAAATAAAACTAAATTCCCCAGACTTTACGGGTAGCATTCAAAATTCATTTTGATCAACATCCTCCGTGTCAATTAACTGTGTAATTAATTACAATATTATTTTTTGATACTTTTGACGATATGAAAAAGCACTTAATTTCTTTTTCCATTATCTGAAACAGTAGTTGCGATTTTCAATAGGACAGAAGGTGCAAAAATCTAGTAAATATTCTTTGTATTTTAACGCTAAAAAATAACACTACCCTAGTCTCAGTCTATCCAATGCGAGAAAGTCTCTTGCTTTTTCTACCGTACGACCCTTTTAAACTGGTGATTAGCAGGCGGCGCACTTGACATTGATCGATATCACGACATTCAATGAAGTAAGTGCCCCATAGCTGTGTATTAATATGCCATATCAAATTATGATAGACACAAATGGCCAAGATGACAACGTGATCAGGGTCAGTGTGCTAGATTCATTGAAAGGGATGTGTGACTAAGAACTATATGTGCAACATCCACGTGTTGTAAATTCCAGGATGGAATTAGTTATTCTTGTCCGCCGACGGAAGAATATCCCATAACGAGGCGGAAGATCTATGGGAAGCAAGAGTTGTGGCTTCTATTGTCTGAACAATAGCCTTGTTTGATTTATTTGAGTTGGCTTTATTGAGGGAAAAGAAGTCCCATAAAATAAAAATCCAAAGATGTTATTGGAAAACATACCAGCGTCGAATTTTAACAAGTATTACAATCCCTGGAGGGTAGAGAGAATGGGCAACGACTCCAAACACCTGCAGCAAAATTGAAAGTAAGCGTGTATGTCCTCATGATAAGTTCTATCCAAACCCAGCGCAATTAACCCGCAATGCTATCAAACTGCCTGGAGCATCGTTCGTATTGAGTCAGAACTCAATTATGCGGAACACGTGGAATGGCTGGCGGTTTTTGTTGTTATGGTGGCCAAGACTGCAACATCCTCAATTTTGTTGACTTCTGTAACTCCAGAGTGATCCTACACGGTTGTTGACCGTTATAAAAGCGCTGTTTAACGTCCTGCCAACGTGCCCTCGCCTTTAGATGTCGGCCATTCAATTGAATTGCCTCGAGGCTCAGCGTCGTCCTACATACATCGTAATTGACGTCATTTACTGTTGCGATTTGTTTTACTTCCACAACAAATCAGCTAACTACAGAATAGATTTTTCATTTCATATTGTATGTATATATATATATATATATATATATATATATATATATACACTATAGATAGATAGATAGATAGATAGATAGATAGATAGATAGATAGATAGATAGATATAGATATAGATAGATAGATAGATAGATAGATAGATAGATAGATAGATAGATAGATAGATAGAATGATTCCTGAGTAAACACTACCGTGGATAATTTAGTAACTGTTGCGTTTTTATTTATTTTCAAGACTTTAGGAGGTTAAAACTTTGTTTACGCCAAGCGCTTTAAAATGAGCCAAACAAGCGATAGACCAGAAAAGTGCTGTTAAAATTTGGGCGTCAAAATATCTGTTATCGAGGGCCATTAAAGCAAAGCCTAGACATGTCACGGTTTTTAATTATTCTATAAACATTTTACAGAACAACTCAAAGAACACTGTTATGTATTGTAAATTATCGAACATACAGTATAAAGAAACACTATAACATGTTTGTACTGTTTTGACTTGGACTCTGAAAAGTTCTTTGGCAGAAACTATATGCACGGCAAAGGTCCGTTGTTAAGACGGTACAAAAGCCATGCAGAGATCTAATTTCTTAATCACTGCAACTTGCCCATAGCCATACATGGTGAAAGAGGCGTGTCACGCATGCGCACACTCAGGTAATCCGTAACACTGTACACATACTTGACGGGGTCATGACTCCTTTTTGCATGGCAGCTAAATCTAGTGAAAATTGGTGATGGACATATTGTTAAATACAGGATACCGCATGTCTTTAAGACTGTAATGGCTATAAGACAAAAATTGTGTATTAATGAATAGTTAGTTGCTAGGAGTTTACTAAAGCAAAATAAGTAAACTGTAGTGAAATCACCCACGCGAGGAGACGCACTTACAACAAAGAGCATTATGCCACAGTAAAAGCATATACTGCGTTGAGATGTTTTTTTTTGCGCGAATCGTATTGCGAGTTATCCAGTTTTCCATCGATCTTAATGGAATTGTAAGGACACGTGATCTTCTGTTTGGATAAGATTCGGTTCGGATTAGAGAAATATGAATATGTATGATTGAGGCTGACATCAACCATTTGTATTATTGGGATGGCCTTATCAGACTGGTGTTCTAAAACACAACAATCTTGTTCAGCATCTAATAAAATCGATATATTCAAATGATACATATTTGTTGGTAATGTTTTTCATTCGATAACATCGATATGTCAAACCATATTGTAGGCTATGCCGTAGAAAATGTGCTGTGATGAAATTAGTTAATGTGACAAATGCATCCCATCGCTGTGTCGGTCACAGCTTTCGAAATTGAGACAAA
This sequence comes from Ptychodera flava, assembly GCF_041260155.1. Lineage (NCBI taxonomy): Eukaryota > Metazoa > Hemichordata > Enteropneusta > Ptychoderidae > Ptychodera > Ptychodera flava. Next base: position 27,059,698 of record NC_091938.1, on the reverse strand, counting down.
TCAGGATGGTATCAGTAATATATCATCCAAATTAGCCGGCACTTGTGTTCCGTATGATTGCTCGTAAGATTATTTGGTCCCTATTTTAAACCTCTTCATTTCACGCCAATTGCAAGCATGGGATTACAAAGAATACTGCGTTACGGTATGCAAGCTCGTGGTTGACTTCCGTGTGCGACAGTTTAGTTGTTAAAATACGATTTGCGGCCAATACCACAGCTTTTAGCACCAGCTGGTGAGATCCCGTTAATTATTACAACAGCGTTCATTATTTTCTGAATGATACATATATTAGAGTTAAGCTTATTGATGTGAGTAATATATTTTTATGTCTTTATAGTCACGTTCTATATTATCTGTGCCATCAAAAGGTAATATACAGCCATAAGTGACAAATCCAGTACACGAAACAATTAGCTTGCGCATGTTGTATATACATATGTATACAGTGTGTGTGAGTGTGTATTATATATTTCATATTAAAGTAATACTACTAGTATGTATGTATGTATGTATGTATGTATGTATGTATGTATGTATGTATGTATGTATGTATGTATGTATGTATGTATGTATGTATGTATGTATGTATGTATGTATGTATGTATGTATGTATGTATGTATGTATGTATGTATGTATGTATGTATGTATGTATGTATGTGTGTGTGTATGTATGTATGTATGTATGTATGTATGTATATGTATGTATATATATATATATATATTATATATATATATATATATATATATATAACATAAATTACTTTAAGTATAAAGTACTACTAGTATCTATAACACAAATTACTTCAACTAAAAAGTAATAATATCTGTTACTTAAGTTCATGCATCTTGCATTCAACAGACTACTTTCACCCTTAGGATGATGGTCTTTTATAGAATGGGGACGTATCATTGTACTATTATATAGCTCTATGTGGTGTTGAAATTCGATAAAAGATATTTGTTTTGATGACGACACTTTGAGACCAACTCAGATCTTAGTTTAGCAGCGTAGATTTGTCAGCATTGATTGTGTGTACTCTAGGCAAAATACAACAATTTACAATATATATTATTGCCTGAATACATAGGTTTATGCGCCTGAGAGCAAGTGACAATTTGTCCAACGCCAGGAGGGCAAATTGTCTCCTGCTGCGAGGGCACATAAACCCATGTATTTAGGCAATAACATTTTTATTACATGCCTCCTAACAGTTAATGCTATGTGACATTTAGTTATATGCAGGGCATTTTCAAACAATTTTACCATTATCAACCAGCATCAAACAGATTTGAAGGAAATTCAAAATAGCAGTGCGCGCCTGGATATTTTACATCTAGCTTTAAGCGTCTACTATGACGTCGAAAACGTCGAAGGGCTTCACCGGACCAGGTAAACATCGAAACCGGTCAGTACATCGTTCATCGGCCCTCTAACTCCCCGGATGTTCCTATTCAAATCAATGCACTGATTTGCACACACATCAAGGCATGTAATAAACACATATACTAATTCTGTACATCAATATATATACATATACTGATTCTGTACATTTGTCAAATACGCAAAGTATACGCGTATGTATACTAATAAAATGCACAAGTACAGTGTACACTTGGTGTGCAAAGATCTGTATACTCTTGTTCCGCATAGATATACGCTACGTATATCAACGTATTGAAATGTTCCCCTATATCAAGATATACGTTAAGTATATGTTGTCTTCGATATACGACAATATACGTAAATATACTGAACGTATATCGAGTATTTTAACCAGTGGTAGCAAAGATGACATCGCTTGCTTATGTTAGAGTAACTCGATGCTTTGTCAATAATTGACCACGAGGCGCAAAAGAACTGGTACATGTTTTTGAGAGACCAAATAAAACTTTAATCGTTCAGTACTATACTTTTTGCTACGAAACTATTAAAGGTGTCTTAAACGTGTTGTCGGTGAGGACCAGGTCTTTGACGTGTCACATTGTAAGTTCAGTTCAAAGAAAGTCAGTTGTTCCAAGGATATTCATCGTTCAGGTTTGCGAAAATAAAAGGCACAAACAGACAGGCACAGGAACACAATAGCACGATGAAAACAGTCATCTGGTGTAAAAGTGAACAATACTTTTATTGTAGTTTATGGGCCGGGTTCAAGTTAGAAGTTGAGCGTCCTTGTGTTTAGTGGTACGAAACTCTTGCTCGGTTGGACGGTAACATTTGAATATGCAGGGAATGCTTGTACTTTGCGCCGCAGGTATTCCATTGTTTCTCACTTCACATCGGAAAGACCTGGAATATACTCTATATAACTTTTGCGATAGCGTAGCAGATGTTCTGTAGTCCAGCAAATCCGAATCAAGTGAATCTCGGTTGACATCTTTTTTGAACTGCTGTTGTATGATTACAAAAGTAGAGTTTGTTATCAAGAATAACGCTGGAATAGGTTTGATGAATATTCACACGACCCTTGTATTACGGGTACTCCATCAATGCTCCGGATGCTCTCGTTGGAGTTCAGCGTTGAGAATCGTGTTTCGAGTCAACTCCTTCGTCTTCGAAACAGCGCGCTCAAAAATGGAACAACACGTCAGAAAAAAATAAACCGACTTCATATAAACCGTTTTCAACTTTCAGCATCTTGAAGTAGCTGCAAGTGTGGGTGCATCGGAAGAAAGCTTGTGCACAGAATAATGTGTTATTGGCTGGAAGCACGGCCTTGAGGGGCACTATTGTTTGTGGTGATTATCGTGAATTGGTTCTCTCTTGCACATTGAGATCGGTCATTGAGAAAATCATGAGCTCTGTGAATGATCGGAGATGGCGCGTTTTACAATGAAACTCGTCAACCATTATGTGACACTGAAAAGTGTCAAAAACTAAAAATCAATGACTAAAATCTTCTTGGTGTAATTACCGGTTTAATTTTTGAGGCGACACTGTGTGCTATACTAAGATGACACTTGAATGTAAAAGCACATCAAATATACCTAAAAGGAAAGCTAACAGAGAAATAAACCGCAGCTCTTATCATTCTCCCATCGACCGATTTATGCCTTGCTACATTTTTCCTACTTTTATCCAGGATCAAGCAAGTAGCTGGTGGTCCCTAGAAGCCGAAAGTACACAAGAAAACAAGTCCCAGTCATATCTTTCCCGAACTATTTATCAATATTTATCTCCTGCTCAATAGCTTCATGACCTTGAAAGCCTGCCCTGGGATTTTTGATTCCAATCATATATTAAATGAGCGCTTTTAACAAGATGCTATAGACGACTTGACATGATTACTAGCAACTCACTGCGCAAACGTAAAGTCGCATTGATGAATTCAACCATTTATAGACGAATTCGATCACATTTTTATCAACAGTGTAAAATCGATTTCCTTTTATTATTTTTCGATTGGTGTGCGAATCAGTAAACATAAAAGTCAATTTATTGATGGGTGTGAGGAATTTTATAATCCTTTATTTATAATACTTGTCTTTGCAGGCGTGAAAAATGTGCTATGTTAATATAGTGACCTTGTTATCAACTTTGCGCTTGCCCTTGACAGAGCTCGTTGTTCATCATTAGAATCAATTCTTCTTTAAATTTGCAAAGTGACACCCGTGTTTGTGGAGAAAATTCATGTTCGTATGTCAGCTTGTCCGTTTCTCCGAAGCTCGCTAGACTAATTTTCACTCCTGTTCGGGGGTTACACGGCGTTCAACTTACAATGACGCTTGTGATTTGAACTCATATCACAATGATTATCGGAATGCTAAGGAAAATGAAGCTCCACAAACATCGATAAATCAAGAATCTCAACGGCATTAACGCCGGCCAACGAACCGACTCGGCAAAGAGCTGAGGAACTCTTCACCTCCTGTGTAAACAAGAAATAAATCCATGACAGGTAAACACTGCAATACGCAAAGGGCCCGTGGGTGTGACTAATATAACGTTTAGTTGCTGCCGTTTATTGGTGAAACAACGAGTATAGAATGCATGACTGTTCTTTAAAACTGCAGGGTTTGCAGTTTATACCTACCTCCTTGAAAAAAGTCTTACGAGCCAATCGCGTAAACTTGGGATGTAATGCAACCTATGGGATATCGTTGATGTTTGCAAGACTTAGTGGGTGTCGGTGTATCTCTCCAGGGCAGCGGGGTGATTCTATCAGCAATGAAATGTCACGGGGCCATTTTAACACGTTTTTATTACATACATTTCTGCGATATCTTACTCCTGATATATTTGTTGCTGAAAGATGAGTTTGCGATCCGCAACGTCTTTTCGAGATTTCATATCTTGACAAGAAAATATCTCGATTCTGCAAAAAAAAAAGTCGCGTTTGCACATTCAGATAAGGATTAAGATCTTAGTGAGCAGCCATATATCTTTCAGCATTTCACAATGAGTTTTAACTTGACTTGTGTTTTCGGTTTTCGGGTGGACAATAAATTGTGGCAAACGCCTCTTAACCAAGACCAGGGTCATGAAGTCATATTATTAATCGGATTGTACCTACAGGAACGGGTGAGAGAATGTCCCTTGATCTGAGAAATCCCATGATTCAAGGATTATTTAGAGTGTGTCCCCACGGTATCATAGACTGCTCGTTGGTTACCCATCACATCGCTCTGAGAAAATATATTTACGTTTACGGAAATCGTACTGTGGCTAAACTAGAATGCGATTTGCTCGAGAGAGGGAAGTTTGTGTAAAACGAGATTTAAGTATTAGTCAAGGACGTTTTCTTCTCGCCTCACTAAATCGAATTTAGATGACGAAGATCAAAATAATGTTGACTATCGCAGACGAAAACCTACATTGTATTATATTTTGTCAAACATAGATCTACAACTGTTATGCAACAAACTGAGTGGATGCAGGAACATATAGTTCTTGGGGTGGGTTTTCTATGGTAATTGCAAATGACCTTCTTTCGATTGAAGTTTAACTGAAACATATTGCTCTGTTTCTCCGACAGTGATTGATGATAAAAATCCAATAAATGAACCAGGCACTGACTGACTGATACCTAGTCTTCATCTGTCAGAGGCTTGAATGTAACATCTTCAGCTGTTTTTAACGACCTAGCTACAAACATGTTCAAAGTTAACATTCTGCGAGGGAAAAAAACTGTTTGGGACTGTTTCAAACTTTGGTAAGCCTGAGTAGGTCGGTATCACTTTTTTCTTTCTTTGTGTTTCAGGGTTCCTTTGCAAAATACCATTTGTACTGTATTTTTCCCTCACATTAGAAGTAACATGTAGCACAGAGCTTTTAACATATGAGCATTTTATACATGTTTTTCTTACCAAAAACCATGTAGTCCGTTACTTTATTGCTAACTGTTGTAACATTTCTGTCGCTTTAAGGTGATATGCGCCTCGAAAGTGAAAAACTTAAACTTTTGCCCAAACTTTCCTCAATGAATCTTTCAACCATTTTCTTTCAAAATCAAAAATAAAAATCTCGGGTCACTGTGCAAAATTTGGTACTAGGGAAAGAAATATCCCAAGAATTACAGATATTTGAAATTCAAAATGGCCGCCATCCCTGTGTTAACTCTTAGGAGAAAAATAAAATTTTCGATTTTCGACAAACTAATGCGGTAAAAGGTTTCCTTTCACCAAGAGCTTTAAAATGAACCCCACAAGTGGTAGATCAGAATAGAATGAATAAGGTTTGAAAGTCCGAATTTCTGTGTACAGGGCGCGTTCTACCTTAAAGACGGTATTGATGCCCATGAAACAGTGTACAAATTCTAAAATACTTTTGTTTCATTGCAAGTGTCACAGACACGGAGAATGCATTTATCATCGAAACCCAATATATAATTGTTATGAAACATGAATATTATCAATGAAATCAAATTGGTATTTGATCGGACTGATTTTCCTTTTCATTCTGCAATATTTGTAAAATCATTTAATGGATTCAACAGAGTTAAGGCATAGGGGGTAGCGTGAATGTCGGTCTCCAGGTGTGTGGGCAGGGGTACTGGTGTCTTGGTCTTATCACAGGTTTCTTGATGCCATTGTTTATTTTATTTCAATACGCTGAACTATGATATTGCTAATAAGATTTATACTACCTACGTTGGGTGTCTTGGTCTTATCTTAGCATTAAAAAGACTTTTTTTTCTATCCGTCACTGTGTCACGCATTCCACTAAGTTTCATCACTATGTTGCGTCTCTCATATCGATGCGTTTGATTGCCTGATGACCCAAAGCAAGCAAGGGTAAGTTACTAATCGAACGCACCGGCAAGAAAAAATGAAGGGAAAAAAAGAAAGTTATGCAATAGACCAAATCTTGGTGGGTCGGGCCCATTGAACAAATATTTTTTTTTCCTCTGGCCTTACGAACAAAATTTTCTATGTAGCCTAATGATTGCAAATTTTGCCATCATTACTGTGCGTTAGTCATGGTCGTAAAGACAAAATCGAATTTCTCACATGTTATAAATCGTAGTAAAATACGTTTTAATATGCTTGCGGTGTATAAAAAACATAGGTTTGCAAAAACAAACAAACAAACAAATAAACATATATTACAAAATCGCATCGATATCGATAGTTAGACATACGTGCAGGCACGTCACAACACACAAAAGAAGACTAGAATAGGATCATAAATGGACGATATTTTTGTGACGACATTTTGTGATATTCTGTGATATCTTCTTTCAGTAGCATTTTTGATCTTGAAAACAAGTGCGCTTCATCTTCTCACCTCGGAAGTGTAAACCCAATGAACCAGACGCATTACGAACATATCATGCAAGAAATTATAAAGTGAGTTGCACTCCGGACAAAAAATTGGTTATCAACAATAACATGAAACATAAATTGCAGAAAATTTTTATCGGCAACTCTAACTCCCACTTTTAAAAAAATCTTCAGGGGTGGAAAATTAAAGGAAGTTGTGCGTTACAAACAGACTACAGTATAACGGAAATACAACAAACCTTACAGTTGATAGAGTTTTACCAGAAACAGTAGCATTATGGTGTCCCTTTTTCCTCAGAGCTCTTCCCTTATCAGGAAAACACATTAAAGATTGATGTTTAGATTTGCAAAAGGTCTAATTTGACACACGCCTCCTCAATACTTGTTTAACGATTAGTGGATGATTTTATTCAACGATGACATTTGCCTAGTACACAGGTGGCTTCCCTCCAAACGGTTCGTCTTCAATCGTTCCGGACTTTGTGCGTCGAACTGTGCGCGACATAAGTTGAGCTGAAAGAAATAAACAATCTTTGTCTCTCTGTCGCTTGTTTAAAATTGCGTGATATGAAAAGTTATATACTTTCTTCACATCAATCATACCCCGATGATGACTGAAAGAAATACAAAATTGTGTTGTTTGAAGATAGGATTGTCGTCTACTTGCTCAATACGTTTTATAAGTTCTGACGTAAGAACTTTCACAAGGATTTTCTAAAATTGAAAAAAAAGGAATCACAGAATAATCTTTAAAATGAAACTTTATCCTTTACGGTAGTAAAGTTTCCGCTTTCGCCATGACCTATTTTCAACGGAGTTGTATGCCATCAAATTCTGTATTTGTACCCAAGTCTCATATCAGCTGAAAGATTTTTTATGAATTTTACTATGCAATCAGTAAAATTCATGAGCGATGAATTTTCCTCGTGATTGTACTGAAGATGTTGCAGAGTTAGTTAAATTGACGTAAAAAATACAAGTCAGACCGGAAAGCGCTTATGGTCTTGGTGGCAACGCTTAATTGCAGAATTCCTTCTTCTAAAGGTCATAGTTTGTTTTGTTTCCCCCACAGAGAATCAACAAAGTTTAGCACCCCATTTTTCCCACAATGCCGATCTCCTAATTGATCGACGCCATAACTCATCTTCAGAAAAAAAAATGAAAAACTAAGACAAGATTTAAAAGATCACCTCTTGACAGACAGCAGTGAAAATCTGGTGATCTTTAATTTACACCTTCTCAAGTTAAATATATTCATTCCAAGACTTTTGAATAGACTGTACATGACAAAATGTCGAACACAGAAAAAAAGCAGTTTTACTAATGAATGGCCATAAACAATGTATTAGGGTAATAAACGCAAAGGAATAATAGTCCAAAAAATGATCCCATCTTAATAATTCCCTCCGACTAAAACAAACATGACGTGTCGCAATATTGCGAAAAAAACACTGAGTTTATTCTGGAAGCTATATTCCCCCGCAATGCACAGTGTGTGCACACTGACTAATTGTTCAGTATACATGGGAGTGTCAAGGAAGCGATTATGATGATATCACGTCGACGGATTCAGTTAGAGGGTTTACCTATAGCATTAACTCTTCGGTGTAGCTGTCAGGAACGCTATGGCATCGCGTAAATTGAATCTTAAATGTCAACTCGAAAGCTGTGCGTTACTTCATGACAGCCACACTCTTATCCGGTAGCTGGAAAATATTAACCAGCACGCTCATTCAAATAACCAACATCGATCATTATTTTACTGACAGCTCAGAGACTCCGACCATGATTATACAGTTACTTTTCATTTTAAAAGAATTGTAGCTTTTATTTCAGAGCAGCAAGTTTATAAATGATTGAAACATGGAGGTTGTAGGCTTCCACAGAAACCTGGTCCAGCACACTACAAGTCAGACACGAAGGTCTGGAGTATCGTCGAGTAAAGGGTGAATTATTTTTTCGTTGTGATTTTTTTTGGGGGGCGGCGGTATCGGGAGAGGAAATTCTGTAGGTACGCACAGGGTCTCGGGATCGTGTTACGTAACATCTGATGCACATCCATGAATTGCCTAAGTTTACCTATTAGTGATCACCGTCGCAATTCAACTCCACGCACTGACCGTGGCTACTGTCCATGCTCCTCGTTAGAATTTAAAATACCTCAAAAAATCGTAGTAAAAGTTTCTTCTTTAACGCAATTCTCTTCGATGAATATCGCGACCTGAAAATCGGCATAGTATTGAGGTATTAGGCCGACAGACAGTTCAAAGGATGCATATTATAACACCTTCCTATCTTGAAATCTCTTGCCGGAGAAGCACTTTGTTATGTTCACGAGATCGAGCTAGCCTCGTGTGGGTTTAATCTGGGCACGGTTGGTCTTGCAAGCGTGGTTCTAGTTCTAGTTCACGAAACTCTTTGGCTCGCTGCGTTTCAATATGACTATATGTTTTCGGTAATATATATCTTTACTGATTTGCAAAAAGTTTCTTTTACGACGTTCACTGCTACTTTTTTCGCATGCCCACATTGTCACGTGACCGCGATATGCCCAATGATCTTGAAACACGCAGTGAACAATCAACGGTTGATAATGGGATTTACGCAGCGGATGTCGTCCAAGTGCGAGTGACGACACAGACGGAACCGATATGCCCTGTCAATAAGGATAACGGTAGTCGCTAATCTGGAACATGTGTACTTGTTCCAATTGCCGAATTTCATGAGAAAATTGAATAAATTTTAGGAAATTACACATCTAGAGATTCGTCACACGAGAAAAGGCATAATCAAAAGTTCAGGTAAAACCCTGATTTCTTCTGTTTTTCGACATAAAATACTCCGATTCGAAAGTTTAATTTACCTTAAAATTCAGAAATATATATTTCTAATGAGCTATGTGGCTCGGCCATTGTCGTCCAACTGCTGCAAACTGGTTATTCGTTACGCGCTCCGTGCTCACTTCCCCGTCGTAATTGCTTTGGAAACCTGTTAGACACTTGCAAATTAACTTTCATCTGATTTTTTGTAATGTGAATTGGAAATGGAGAGAAGTAATCTTTGCTATTATTGTGTAAATTCAGATACAATCAGCGACCGTTATCTTTCAAATTGAAAGAAACGTTTGTAAATCGTCTCACTCACAGGATGCTGACAGCTTTGAAAGTAACCGGGGGTAATGGATGAAACAGTGACTTAAAAATTATGGTTCGGGTGGAACTGTTTATAATTATTATCGTGACCAAGCTTCTGTTTTATTTTCCAATCCAGACCTTCTAATCATCTGAAAAAGACGAACGAAAGCAACGCTCGAAAATGTTCACTTTCATACAAATCAGTTTCCTACAGCTGTGGATTAAAGTTTATGATGTAGCGACCTTGAATTGCCTACTTCCTCTGAAAGAATATCGTAAGTCTTCAAAACAATCTTGTGTGAATTTCCGTGCTCTGCGATACGTAGTCCCATCTGTAACGATTTGTTGGACAAGTGGTGTTCTTCAAACTTCGTGCCGTCATTTTTCATGATAAGAAACTCTCAATTTTTGTCATCACACAAGCACAACAGATGTTCAAAACAAATGTCAGCATGGGTTGCACGTGCTTAACGGGAGCTGCGGTCCTTGAATGCTTCTTGAGATTTGGTACTCAACCCATTTCATGACATTGTTGAACCACTCTTCAAGTTGACTTAAACATCTGTTAGTTATCGCTGCTCTCTGTCATCATCCTCACTGAATTCTAGAAAATCTGCTGCACTTCCGCGAAAGTTATGAAAAAACCCATCATTCAAGTTCATTTTGACCTTCCTGATATTGTTCAAAACGCAGTGCAGGGCAGCAACCATGACAGATGCGAACCACAGTCGCTTGTGGTTCGATACATGGCGACGGCCGCTGTCACAGGTGCGTGCAGCGTTGCTTGGATAGTCGATCGAAGGCCACGCTTCGATTCCGGGCCTTCGGTCGACTATCCAAGCAACGCTGCACGCACCTGAGGCCGTTGTAGGTATTAGAAAGGGAGGAAGTTCGGAAACAAAATGGCTATCTCCGACTTCAGAGACGGATTTCCCTCAAAAGAAGGTATAACGTCCATGGCTTCTATTACATCTTTAAATTCATACTAGTACCCTCTTTGAGTCATGGATCTTCTGTGCATTTTGGGGTACGATTTCCGAGGGGACCCTTTCAAACAACAGCTGCCGTACACTCATTGGCTATTATCAGTATACCCGAATTTCAATGTTTCAGGCGATCGCGGACTGACAGTAGATGACCAATCACAGCACGGTTACTTGCCAATGTACCGTAGCTGTTGTAAGAAAGGAAACGTCTGTTTCCCAACTTCCTACATTTCTAATGCATACAGCGCCCTTCGCCGGGTACCATCCGGGACATAGATGTAATGTCTCTAATGTCGTAATATGTATGTGATTATACAGGAAGAAGTTCGGATAACTAGCTACATAGAGACTAAATTTCTGACTTCCACGCAACTTTTTCTCGGTTCGTATTTGTACATCCTATATAAGCTTTTTGAGATTTATTGCATCGTGTTTGCGTGTTAGCTAGTCTTATAAATATGACCTTCCCCGAGCTACACGATCGCAATAAACTTATAACTTTGAGTTAACTTACAACAATCCATTATTGCGGGGGAGGCCGTGTTCCCTGTCTATAATGACATCATTCAATATAAATACAAACTCTGGTCAACTTGTCGGTGTTTGCGAATACACATGAGTCCTTTGATCTAAAGGACGAAGAATTATCATGGCAGTTTAATTGTTTTGCACAGTGTGTGTGATTTTAAGATGAGTTGGACCTTGCTACGATAAGCTCACGGCGTGGAGACTGCATGCACAGATATTTTTAAACTCTAGCGTGTTCTCTGTCATTAGATTATGGTAAGCGAGGCGTGAAAACGAAGTAAAGTTACAGATTTCTGTTGACAAAGCTGCTAAACTAGCAAAGCTATGACCACGCACATAAACGTAGCTTCTTACTTTCAAAGATATAAGGAGTTTGAACAGGACTTCGCTGTTTACGTCATCAATTCGACTTCCTGGAAGAAATTCTTCCTTCCATATTTTGCGGGGAGGGAATTATGTAAAAAGTAAAAACAAACTCATTATGTTGATATTAAATTATTCACGATAATTAAGAACGTTAACACGAATGCTCGCCGTCAAAAATAAATCAGTATAAATCCATGAAAGTGGAATCAAAAGGGACTGGTGCCGTTATGACAGCTAGATTAATAAGTTAAATTTCCCATGCAAAATGCTTATCGTTTGACGGGAAAATTTACATACATACATACATACATACATACATACATACATACATACATACATACATACATACATACATACATACATACATACATACATACATACATACATACATACATACATACATACACACACATGCGAAATGTCAAGGCGGTAAACTGTCCTGATACATGTTGTTTTATTACAGTTTGTGTTGAAGCTGTATTTGGTCGTTGTTGTGTGTTATGGCGAAGAGAGTTGGGCAAGGATCTGTTTTCTCACTTGTATTCTAATTCTGTTGGTTGCTTACTCTCTCAGGCGCTTTAAATAAAATTCTTTGTTTGCCGTCCGCGTGCTGGTAGGTTTTCAGAGAAAATTAAGAAAACAAGCACAATGTTAACGCTGTTACAAATAAAAATAATGTTTTTCCGCAAGAACGCAAATAAAAATTGAGCTTATGTTTATAGACTTGTGTTCTTTGTCTGTGTTTGTTTTTTTTCCCTGGCTGGCTGGTAGGTTTTTAAAAAATTCAAGAATAGCAAACAAAGAATTTTCTTTCAATGGCCTAAGCGTGATAACACACAATTCAATTGGAATGAAAATACCATGGTTTCACACGACCAAAAAAAAACCGGTGACGAAGTCTTTGCCATCAGCTACATGTACTCGTCGGTCGAAGTAGTGCTATAAAATGCAAAAAAAATAATGAATTTGTAAGGCAATAAACTGGGCTCCTTGATTAAGTCTATAACCAATGCCTCCCATGGAATTAACTTTCTATTGGTTGCAAATTAGATTAGCAACGAGTAAATTAAGTGTACAATTATCAGGACACAATGCAATTATGATATCCGCTAGGGACATATTGTCTCGCTGATTAACGATGTCGTGATTACAACTGAGGCTTAATATACTCGATTAGCTAATATTGTTTAATTAATCTGAATTCCGTGATACATTGTGAATATCACCGAGAGATTCGACTTTTTTCTTGCTGATATATGATAACAAGTATTTATACGGCGTTTTCGGTGCAGTATTGTAGTTTATGGACAGAAATAAAACAATTTATACATACAGAGAATGTTAAATACACTCCCTCCGTCTCTCTATCTCTCTGTCTAGCACTGTCTTCTCCCTCTGTTTCTCTCTGTCTGTCTATCCGTCTGTCTGCGTGTCTCTGTCTCTGCCTGTGTGTTTCTCTGTTGTTAATCTGTATGTCTCTATCTGTGTCTCTCTGTTTGTTTGTCTCTCTGTCTGTCTATCCCTTCTTTCCCTCCTTCGCCCCCTCCCTAGCCAGTACCCATCCTCTACCGTCTATATGTATCTTCTTCTATATCGCCGTGTAAGTCTCTGTCTGTCTCTGTGTCTCTGTGTCTCTGTTTCTCCCTCTCCCTCTCCTCTCTCTCTCTCTCTCTCTCTCTCTCTCTCTCTCTCTCTCTCTCTCCTCTCTCTCTCTCTCTCTCTCCTCTCTCTCTCTCTCTCTCTCTCTCTCTCTCAAACTCTCTCTCTCTCTCAATCTCTCTCTCTCAAACTCTCTCTCTCAAACACAGCTTAGAAGAAGTATATTCCACGGACCTTTAAACTGCAAGTGCTCTTAGATATTGCCAGAGTACTCTTTGATAATAAATTTTAATAGTATTATCTGAACAGTGTGAGGTAACCTAATATGTAATGGCGAGGTGGTTGGGTAGTCCAATATTTTGGTAGGCCAGAGAAAGCGGAATGTAAAGCGGTAGTGCATTTTAAAGTATTGCCAGTAAAACCTACACGTAAATCCCCCCTCGATAAAACAAATCGACAGGACAGGATTTTAGTTGCAATTTCACACCTTCCCTTAAAAAATTTATTGGCCGTTTACGGACGTATGCTATCTGCCCTAATCTTGAAATCTCTCTCGAAGTACTAGCAGTAAGTGCATAACGAGTAATAATATTTAAAAGCTATATACGCTGTAATTGAAAGATTATGATGAAGTAAACTTTACAAAACTAATTTAAGATCTAGCAGCGCCAGGTGCCAAACTTAAAACCACTCTGGTCAGCCGCAAGACAGCTGTTATCTAAGCTGTTAATTGCAGCGTGTGATTTCTGGCAGTCAGAACAACATTTAGAAATAGTTTTTGAGCTTCAAGTTTGAGTTCACTGAAATTACTTCTTTTTTCTCAAAGCATGATATTATATTCCAACAAACACGTGGGCAATCCTCTAGTTATAGAAAGCACGCCACTTAATGCCATGTGCGTCAAGTGTTGGCCGATGACGTCACAAGGCGATTTCGGCGGTTCTTTCTAGGGGAGTATAAAATCAGAAATGTGATACCAGCTTTTACATAGTATTAACTGATTTAAATCACTTAGCGTAAGACGATTGCGGATGTTAATGTTCAAGATCGATTTCGTTTATTCCTATACCCTTACATCTAATTTCATAAGTTAAGTGTTTGTTTGAATATATTTCATGTAATAAGTGACGCAGGGTATGAAATGGACTTGCCTGAATAAAATATAACACTTACATTTCCTTACTAAACTGTACTACTCTCAAGGCGACCATATAAATAAAGTGACGAAAGACAAAAATAAATCTAGCGTTTAACAGAGTCGAGACTGTTAACGATACATTCGTCTTACGGTATAAATCAATGCTCCCCTTAGCAGTGCCGTACAACTGCTCCACGATGAGGAAGAAAATGCCATTTAGATTTTTGTCTTATAGTCATGAACAAGTCAGGGTAAAACTTGAGCGATGATCAGCAGATATCGAACTTTATTTCGGACTGATGTTCGCAGTCTCTCTCTCTCTCTCTCTCTCTCTCTCTCTCTCTCTCTCTCTCTCTCTCTCTCTCTCTCTCTCTCTCTCTCTCTCTCTCTCTCTCTCCAAAGTATACTAATGTGACCACTGTCACGCACAAAGTATGACAACAACCATGCGTGTCCCATCTTTTCAATATCGGAAGTACCGAGCAATCTCTGAATGACAGACAAAATGGTTTCCGAAGTTGTGTCTGACGTCACTTATAGTAACCGCCTGTATAGATTGACCGGAATGTCACAAAGCGAGTAACAGCGCTAACTTGACAAAACACAGTCTAACCTTTGTGGAAGATGCAATATTTTACATGATCCTGACAAATGCAAACATATTTTTCTGAAACTTAATCTACCGATACGATCAGAAATACAACTTCTAAATTTAGCAACCTCCTACATTTAGAAAATACAGTTTCGTTCACAGCGTTCAATGTG
This sequence comes from Ptychodera flava, assembly GCF_041260155.1. Classification (NCBI taxonomy): domain Eukaryota; kingdom Metazoa; phylum Hemichordata; class Enteropneusta; family Ptychoderidae; genus Ptychodera; species Ptychodera flava. Next base: position 27,044,458 of record NC_091938.1, on the reverse strand, counting down.
CTTATTTCTGAGAAGCTCGTCTCTTGTAGTTATATATGAGGAATAAGGAAATGTAACGAAAGAGGTAACAAATACCGGTAATGACGTCATCGATTAAACTAATTTGGAAATTTTTCATAGTGACGTAAACTGCTAAAACGGGATAAGCGAGTTCCGTTAGATTTACTCTCATTTGCTGACATTGTTCAACGACTTAACCAAACTGCTATGTTATTTAGACACTGTCAGTAAACAGAGAGGTCGATGCACAATTTTTTTCTGATGTCATCTACATTTTAGTTATAATTCCGTTTTGTCTCTTATGAAGTTGGCACCCGACTTTCTGTCTACTACTGTACAATGGGAAAGGCAACATTTTGCAAATACAGTAATGTGAACAATGTCATGTATGTTACTAACTCTACCAGTCATTCCAAGTTGGTCAGGTTACAGAAAAGCAAAGTGTATAGTCCTTTCTGATACAATGAATGCAAAGATTTCTTTTAAAGCTGGCTTACATACGGGGCAATACCGGGGAGAAGGAGTCATGAACTCAAATCTGCAACCGCGACCCTTCGGGGCGGATTACGATCTTCACAAACTCTCGTGCAATTTTCTCAAAGTGTTTGTTTTGTAACCTCAACGTCTTATCCATTTCTAAGAGTCAAAACGTCAATGAAAATAATCGTGTCTACAGATTAGGAGTATAAGTCGTTAGATTCATCCACAATATTGAAAACTATGTTTTTCTGTCTCCGAAACCTTGCAACATCGAAGAGGCCACTACGTGTTACAAGCCTTCTCGTACAGGTAGCATTGTCTACTGGTCTACTGTCTACATGTAATAAAACTATCTATCTATCTATCTATCTATATATATATATATATATATATATATATATATATATATATATATATATATATATATATGTCTTATTTATTTAATTGCGGAAAATAGATGTCTTATACGTGCACTGCAGAGCGATAAAACATTTCTTGTCATTCCACACCCACATGTCAGATAAAAAATTCTTGCTCAGAGATAGGTAATAAAGATGGAAGCATCGTATTGATGTCACACCAAGATTTTATGTCCATGCTTTCTAACTTAATTTTCTAAAGAGATATAGATAAGGGTACTGGCGATTAATCTGTGTTAACGTACATTTGACTGTTAGCTATATGAAATTTGCGGTCAGGAAATGCGCGTCGCTCGATGTGACGGGTTCGATGTACGTAGTATAGGTAACAACGCCCTTCCGCATACTATTGCGTCTTACACTTGATCTCGAGGTCATGTTTGTCAATTTCGAGAGTTGCCTAGGTAGCCGCTTTGAGAGCAGATCTCTGCATTATTAAAGTGAGTTGAAAGAGCGAGAGACGCCCTCTTCCATAATATTGACTCGCGGAAAGAAATATTAATTAGACAGAGCAGGCAATTACAAGTATATGAGTTCATTAAGATGATAATCGATAACCTTAATAACTAGGAGGAATCAACACTGTGTTATCTATTTGCAAATTATTCTCTGCAATCTGCGCCGCGAGCTTTGTCACCACACTACCTGAGTAAGTCTAGGCCTGTTTTGCTGCGGGCTATCGAAAAACCACAACTCACCCAATTTCATTTCCTTTTGTCTAATCATTAATCATGCTATTGATTTATCAAAGTGTAATGACACATACAAAACTTAAGAGAGGGACTGTTTCATTTGCCCTCGTATAACGAACATGCTCTAATGCGCAGGCACGAGTGGGGAAATGTTTGGGTGTATGTACAGTCAACCGACATCTGTTTATCATGTCCATCTCACAGTCTGACTGCCCGTCTGTTCGTCCATCTGTCTGTTTGCCCGTCTGTCTTTGTGTTTCTTTGTCTCAATCTTTCATCCTTGTCCTTCTATCTATCTATAGCTAATGACCAGAATTACATGAGTATTGGAAAATAAAGAGCGAACAAGTCCTATATATAGACTTTTTGGCTATCTTCTTATCTGTCATTTTATTGTTTCAATTTTTGACTCTTTCATTGCTATAGAAACTCCCACTGTTGAGAACATCGTTAGAGAAAGCGCCGTCAACTGTTATACACAGATGATGGGATAGATTGATTTAATGGCGTATGTTAAAGAAAGTCTAAGTAAACATATCGAATTTTCCCCTGGGCTTTACAACGAGTCACAGAAAAGGGTTTTACATTTATTTTGTACTTGTGCCAGAATACGGTTGCAAACTGTGACAGGCCGACCTATAGGACATGTATGAGCGAATGAACGCAAATTCTCGACAGGTTTGCAAAACTGACGTTACGTTTTGAAATTATCCGTCGACTAATAACTCTTTCTGCAGACTTAAGGAACACCCGGGCAACATCGTCCTCGTAGGGCGCCTCGAACGGTGAATAAGCGTAAATATACGTCCTATAATAAGATATTCTTTTAATATAACGACACTTGAGCGTGGGCCAAGTTTTTTCAATATTAACAATGTTTCAAACACAACATAATGTCGTATCAATGTTAGTTTCATGCGCAATGTCACGTGAGCCGATCGTATGCGTATGCTCCTGTCATCATCATAGAAGAATGCGCCCTCTTCAGGAAGTTAGGCGTTTGGGTCGACTTTCGTTTTTTATATATTCTTTGTGCTTCACTTTATTGCAGCTGGTCAGGTTACACTTTTTGGTGTGGTAGGGATGGGTTGTTAATAAACTTAGTCGAAAGGTAGATTGTTTCGGTTTAAAAATTACAATTTTATAGTGAAACTTTTATAAAAACAAACAACAAAGTCATCAGATTATAGTTAGTCAGTTCGCTGATTGCATTACGCGATGCATCATATAGCAGATGCTGTAACAATGATTCGGAGTGCTACTACGATCTGCAGTTCTCGTCGATTAGAATTCGATCTTTTGAATTATTTTGAGCAGAAACCATGCCCTCAACAGGAGTTGAAGTATACAATACAGATAACATACAAATATGATAGACGTTAATCCCTTTGTTTTGGACTTTTTGAATAACTTATACAAAATACATATACTAAATACAAAAAATAAACATAAAACAGGAAGAATATATTTAAATGTAGAATTCATTTTTATTGCAACAATGAGAAAAGTTGCACATTAGAGTATGATAGCTTTTGTTGTCATTTTTTAAAAGTAGGATTCACTATTTCTTTAAAGTTCTGTGTTACTGTCTGCTTTCGTGAGTTCCAATTCTTTGCATCTCTGCCCACCGTGTTCTCCACGTCCATGTGTGTTGCACTCTCGTCCCTTCCGCCAGTTCCCTCCTCTCCAGTGTCTCATTCTGTATCTCTCTCTCTGTATACTTCTCGCTCTCCCCTCCCACTCTCGCAGACAGACAAGAGCACGCTGTCTGTCTGTCTGTCTGTCTGTCTCTCCTCTCAGTCTTTCTGTCTGTCTGTCTCTGTCTGTCAGTCTGTCTCTGTCTGTCTCTCTGTCTCGCCTCTCTGTCTGTCTCTCTGTCTCTTTGTCTGTCTCTCTGTCCTCTGTCTCTGTCTCTGTCTCTCTGTCTCTCTCTCTGTCTCTCTCTGTCTCTCTGTCTCTCTGTCTCTCTCTCTCTCTCTCTGTCTCTCTCTCTCTCTCTCTCTCTCTCTCTCTCTCTCTCTCTCTCTCTCTCTCTCTCTCTCTCTCTCTCTCTCTCTCTCTCTCTCTCTCTCTCTCTCTCTCTCTCTCTCTCTCTCTCTAACACAGACACGAGGAAAGGTAGTATGGTTAAATGAATTGCTGAATGAATTAGCCAAATGGCAATTAAGGTATGGGATTACCAATGAATAGCACAGTGGACTGCACAGTGGTCTATTCAATTTCATCATGAAACCTGTTAAATTGTAATTTTCTTGAAAAATTCACAAGAGCCTTTGAATGTAAATCGTATTCAGAATGTTGTGTGAAAGAGCTAGATTTCGAGACAAATTGGCAGGATAAATCTTTTCTGTGCAGAAGAATCTACAAAAAACGCTGACTCGGCATTTTCTGTCAGTGATTTTGATATATATATCATCATGTTACTTCATCATTTACACACAGTTTTTCTAATTCAATCCACAATTCATTTGTAAAGCAATGTTTTCCAACCCTAGACTACAGAAAATAGCAATATTTTAGTCTAAATCACCTCCCTTATATGTTTTAGGACTTATATTTGTCTTAAAGCAGTGTGAACAGCATAAAATCAAGGAGTACGGCAAGACAGGAACACTACTATAATTTTATTTTCATCATTTTCAAGTTCTTGTCTACCCACTGTACCCCACACAGCTCATGAATAAATCAGGAAAACTGGTTATCCCCTTACAATTCTCAGATATCTGCTTTGCTTAAATTGTCAACAACATGACGAAACAAATATGGCTGTCTATGATTAACAGAGATTGGTTGGGGTACCTCAGGGCCCCCACTCAAAAATTAGGATGGTACGCCCCCTTTTGTTCCTGTTTATTTTTGTTATCAAAAAAGCGAGGAAAAACATGATGCAAAAATCAGAAAGTAAGAGTATTCCTAATAAGTTTTAGACAAGTGCATTATTACTGAAATCGGGACCATTTTACAAGTGGTATAGCCACAAACTGATGACGTCAAAATCGCCGTACACGAAACACAGACGCCTTGTCATTACGGCACTGACTAACTAATAACGTTAAATAAAATAAATGTCCACTTCCTTCGCTGCTCAGTTTTTGTGTTGGGTGAAGTACAGTGAGGGCCTGGAATTGGGGTTAGTTGAGCAAATTTTCGGAACGGAGTGAGCGCGAGCATCAATCATCTATATCTGTTCCTTCCACATAGGTATCAGGATGGCTGAATAAGACGTGGATACAATCAGGATACTACATTTAGAGGGAATGGCATGAAGATAGTGAAAATTGAGACCCTTCTTTTCCATTATTTTCCCCTAAATTTCCAAGCCCTCATTCCTAACTCTTACCCCCAAAATATTTTATCGCCCCTTCTCGAAAGTAGCCTTTGACTTCATTTCCATAAGTACTCACTTCTTTGACGTCATCAGTTAAGTCTCGTAATTTTGTTGATATTGTTGCAAGAGATGACAAAAGGGGGTTCGTTTATGGTAGACATAGCATGGGATAGGGGTATTTGGGACCCCTGTACTCAAAAAATTAGGACGGAAACTTTCCTTTTCCTGTTGTTTTGTCGACATAATTAATCAGAGCACAACATATGCATAATTTTTTTATTCCGTGACAAGTTTTTTTGTGTTTTCTTTGACGAAATAGGAAAAAATGCAAAAAAAAACTTTATGGCAGAAAAAGGGTTGGGTTACTCAGGACCACTTACTCAAAAAGCAATTAGGGGACACCCTTCCCTCCCCCTTTTTCTGTTCATTGTTGTTTTTATAATTAAACAGAGCACAGCATATACAAACATACATCATAAAAATTGCAATACATTTAATTTTCAGCAGACCCAAACCTTAACATCATTTCCTCACGGACCAAAACAGACAAAATCAAATCAATCGACATAAATCATGCAGACACTTCAAAATGATTGGGATGCATAAGTTATAACAAGTCAATAGATATGTTTTATTTTCCTCGTTTGTTTCTTATTCACATTTCACAACTCTATGTTCCATTTACAAGAGAAAATAAGGTTCAGTAATCAGTTCTTTCGTGTCTAAGGAATCGCCAGGCAATAAAACGTCACCTACATGCACACAGGATGAATGATAAAGTACAGAATGAATGGTATTTTCACAAAGACTGGATACAAAGCAAAATATTGATTTAATATACCCTTCTCTATTTATGAAGACCGTATGAACCACAATAAAACCATGAGTTGATTTTGCGCATGTTTAAAAATTGTAAGCGTTAATGTAAATCAAGCAGCGTCGTTTTTACCGATGAATTTTGGCACTGTACTTTTCTTGTTTTCTTTAGTTTTTATCAGAGAGTTTGTACCTCAATACCTGATGACGGATATCAACTTCATGTATTCGATTGATACTGGTCCTGTTTGTTAACGGCTAATGCAAAGACAAATTAGACTTTTCGCGGTCTATGTTTCGTGATTAAAAGTGGCAATTTTCCTCAGATTGAAAAAAAACTATAAGAATAGCCTTACTATCATGAAATGGACTGTAGCTTTTTATCAGATTGTACACGGCAAATAAAAATTATTGTCTTTTTCTTGCGATTCATTCCTTCTCCTGGTCCCGTTTGAACATGGTCCATCCATAGATGTTGTCCTGTTTCCCTCTCTTGCCGAATGACAACGGAAAACCGTAGAAATCGTCCTTGACGCCCCTCTTCTCCGCGTCGTCGCTGGCCTCGCTTTGAAGATTTTTCAGCAGAAACGCTCTGGCGGCTTTGAGACGCTGTGAGAAATTGTTGAGTTTACCATCGCTGTCTGCCGACACGCTGCTGGCTAACACAATCATGCTCAGAACTGTAAAGACAATAATCGCCAAATTCCTCATCTTGTGTGTTGTTGGTAAGATGCTGAAATAGAAAAGAATTAACAAAAACTTAGTATCGAGTTTGGTTGGTGCACCATTACGTCTGAAAACTATTTTGCATGTAAAACTCTATTATGATGCATTTTGAAGTAACCTACAGCTACTTAATCACCGTTTTACCTCACGTGTTTACAGATGTGAGATATTGTCTTGCGTCTGTAACTTAGTCTGTATATTTGTGTCTCTGTCTGCTAGCGCAATATTTCAAGGACAGTTGATCGGATTGGTATCAAATATAGTACATACATCGGCATTCTATTTGGGTTGGCATGGCGTATATAATTAACGCTAATCTGCAAAAGTTTAAACAAAGAAATCAGATCGTCTCAGAATGATCTTATGAATTTTGCTACAGACCATGAAATTATATGAGAGATTTGAAAGTCACCAAGCGGTTCATACCAATGACATTGCACACTTGCATGTTTAATGAGCTTTGACTCTTAGGGAATACATAACATTTTACAAGAACCAGACAAAAGTTGATGAAGTGCACCAAATTTGACGAGACTGTTTATATACTGCTTATAGCAACATAGAAACATATATTACAATTTCATGTCAGACAATTAGTTTTTGCATGTTCAATATCTTTTATTTGGTTTTATTCTCTGGAAAAGTTTCATCAAATTTGATGCATTTTGCTTGAATGTTGGTCACAACAATACAAGATATAAGCTTATTGAAAAACATCTTGCACGTTCACATAAGTTACTTAGTGCAAAGTAACGACACTTTTGACCAGTGTAAGGGTATGTTAGAGAAAACAAAAGCGTAAATTTAAACAACCGCATATACTGAAACTCGGGAGCATTTTCAGTTCACATCCGGGTTATATATAAGATCAAGCCTGACAGAACATACAGAATTGTTAAAAGAAGCAAGTTGTTTATCAGCTTTATTTGAAAGTAAATTGACCATCATGATAAAAATTTAAACGGAAAACAAAGATCTAACACTATGTAAATATTCAATGTCGGCAATAAGTAGTGCGAGAACCAGGGATTGAGGATTGCCTCTTTAAGTGTTCAATTATAGCTGTAGTTTTTAGTGTATTTTCTAAATGTTTTTTTTTTCTGCCTGTGTAAAACCGTTGCTTGTTCCTCTACTAAAATCATAATGCCTTGTGTTTTAATTGGCAACACAACCTGCATGTGTCAAGTGTCTAGTGTGAGTGTTGACGACTGAATCCAAGTCCGCACTAGAAACCATTTGCCAACATGAACGTTACATATTGTCCTCAGCGCAAAATCAAATGTGTTACTCAGTGTTTTACCTATCTGTTTAAGAGGATGTATTACTTTTTTCCCGCCAAGAAATTTGTTTGTATGATTGCACAATATCAAGTTGGATCGTTCGTACAGTAAAATTACGATATATTATGCCAGAAGAAAATGTACAAGTTTCTGCGCGACGTTCTTTGTCGCCTATCAACGCTATGTCCCCGACCGGTATTATTACTTTTCTTATCGATTTGCTCGATAGTCGCTGTAATTTCCCGCTAAGCATGGCACTTCGATCTGCTGTAACCTTTGAATATCTTTAAATTCATCAGCATTTCGTTGAAATTGCTGTCCTGCAGCTCTGACATCTTTTCCTGGAACCTTATGAATAGACTGTATTTCAGTCAGACATTATTGTTTCGCTGGAAATTAGAACTTATCGCCGGCGGGATGTATCAATATTTCAGCGCACGAAGAAAGATTATATTTTCCCTCAAAAGGAGGTAGATTGTGATCAACTTAATTGAAACGGTATCGTTTACGCGCTTCACGAAATACAAAAGTGCATGAATCACAAGCGACAGTAGCGACACCGTAAAAGGTGATGACAATGAACTGTGGTGATCCCCAGACAATATCGGCTGATGCGCAGAAGTGAATTGAAGTTGGGAAATCAGCGCTCAATGGATAACCTGTTCATAAGCTATCGCTTTCTCACAGGGGTCCATATTGTTGTCTGTCTGTCTGTCGGCCTGTTTGTCTGCATTGTGGATATTTAAAAATCATGACTCCGTTTGCATGATTATGCCGTTAGCGAGACTCGAATGTTATCACATGATGATGGGAGTACCATTATAGACTATTTCCATCATTCATTAAGAGAACCTGTTGAAAAGCGCCACCTATGGCCCATTCTTGTTTTGCTCGACTTTTCACGATATGATCTAAAATGGCCGCTGGGCAGCCACTTTGTCACTATTTGTTCACGTAGCTAATTTTATTACAGAGAAATAGCTAAACGAGTTTCATCCAACGTTTGCACGAGGAACATATCCTATTTGTATATACCATATGTAGTGAAACGATCTAATATGGCTGCCGGGCGTCACAGTCCATTCTATCAAGTTTCGTGTTCAGGGTCATCACTCACTGATAGACCGAAACCAAGTTGATCAGAGCGAGGCAAAATTTGTTTAATGATAAAGTGCAGTGAGTACATCATGTAACGATATTGTAAGATTTTATCGCCTCTCGATTTAACACTCAAACATTCCTCTGCCGATTTTTTTTGCACTGTTTGAATACGGATAATGTACTGTGACGCTCTGACCAGGACACAACGTATTTTTCACTAATTTTATAGGAAAGCGTCAATCGATCTATAAAATATCCATGCAGTAAAAATTCATTTAACAGAATTCGAAAGATCGACTTGGGGTCATTTATCAAATCTTATTTTCAACCAAAGAATGTTAAAATTAATTTCTTCTGGGTTACAGATACTAGTTTGCGTTCAAGTTAGTAATCATCCTAGCTCAAAACAACTAAGGTGTATTTAAGTTTCGATCTGGCCGTAGACCCTCCAAAAACGACGTCCATGATCAGGTCGAAGCATTATATATCATGATAAGAGCATCAGTGTACAGCTCCTTGTAAAAATCATTTACCATGCCTAAAAGCCTTCAACTATCAGAAATGACTATTACATGAGTTGAAAAACTTAATTTTATGTCTAATGTCACCGCTCTTAATATCGTTTCAGCTACTTCAGGACGATTGTGTTAAGAGATGCCAAGAAGAAGGGAAAGTAACAATTGATATACATTTGTCATTTCCATATAAGTTTAAAGGACTTCATGAGAAATGAATGACATGTCTTTCATTTTTGATCTTCTGCCACCTGTAATAAAAAATTTTCAATCGGATTTCTTGAATCGATATACCAATTTCAGATCGTCAGCAGAGCAAGATGAACCACACATGAATCTGCCAAAACTCTCATTCAAATACAGAATGAAGTACAGGAGACCGGGTTTTGACTGTTACAATATCCTGACAAGATCAAAAAACGGTCCGGCCAACACTTTTTAACATTAATTACGTGTCAAATACCAATCAGTCATGAAAGTAGTCAAGAAATAAAATGCGCAAGAAACGAAATAAGATTTAAATTTCTATTAAAAGAGTTTATTAAAAAAGAATTCCACTATATTATTTTTTCGGTATATTTTAAATGTCACTTTCAGAAAAATGTGCATTTTGAAAGATTCATGTGTGTATTTTCTGTTTATAGTTTTTCCCGTGGTTAAGTTCAATTTGCTTTGTATCTATATGTAACTGTAATTTTTTGTGAGCCCTGAAGAATATTAACTTATATCGGCCGCTCATTAATAGTGTAAATAAATATATAAAGAAGGAAGCTTCATTGTGTGGATAAGAAATATAATGCCTGGAATTTTCATAAATTATTTTAAGTATAAAAAAAGATAAAACTTCTGAGAAAAGGTAACGGAACCTGCTATCATTTTATATCACTTGCTTAACACATTTATCTGTCGTCGGCCTTCAACATGTAGTTAATTAGTAAAACTTGAGCAGATTTCAATTTCTGAAGGAGACAGTCGGAAACCATGAAACCGTGTCGGTAAAATTACGAGATATCTGTTGTTTTAGAGCGCGTAAACGAAATCGTGATAAGTTGGATATTCCCGATATTTTCTCCGATGGTCTTTGCCTTGATTTGTGAATGATTTTACTTTGATTCTTAACTGCTCAATGACTTTGATTCTTAACTGCTCAATGGAGAAATAGTATTTGATTTGACATGTCCAAATTTCCGGGGCTTTTTTCTCCTCCGTTTTCTTCAATGCCCAATCTGGCGCATATATTCTGTGCGATGCTCTTTCATCGTTACACTGGACAGCCATTTTTCAAAAATACTCAAGTTTATCATGCAATTATGCAAATGATAATGATCGATTGATGTTAGTATAATTGACGCTTTTTTCGCAAGAGACTTGACTTTGATGTATCATTATGATAAAAACTTGCAAGCATAAAGTTGAACTGTACGACACAATCTCGCCTGGGAAAGGTCATCGCTTTATCATTTCTTCCCAGAGGGTTTCGCCAGGAGCCACGAATATTTAAAATCAAGCGCACGGCAAACGAAACTCATCACGTTTTGAGGTCAGGGATACTTTCTCTATTTCGATTACTGCACACATTGCAAGTTGGCACCATGTGCTAAGGTTACTCCATGGAACCATGTGAATAATGCGGGATACTCAAACACTGTTAAATTTTACTTTCCAATACCTGCCCTTTTCAACGACCTATTTTAGTGATTAATCGTGATAGGACCACAGAGAAACATATAGACAGAGTGGCAACACTTGCATGCCTTTTGTTCCATGGTCGTCTCGGTAGACTATTGGCTTTTCATATTAAAATGAGCTTCAAAGGTGTTAAACTTTTTTGAGGCTTTGTTTGTATTGTGGTTGATAATTACACGAGATTATGCGAAACATACGACGAGATGGCATCGTACTGCCAGTCGCGTAGCAACCATAGTTACTTTGTGAGCTCTCAGGCCAGAAACACTGCTTCACGCCAATCAAAACATAACACGCCAGCAGTATTATAAACATGTCCTTCCTTGACGCACGTGTAAAAGACGGTATGACTGACCGTAAACCATTGAGTAAAACCAGACAGTATCGATAAAAGACTTTCAAATTTGGTTCAAATACACTCATTATATATTCATAAAAATATGAGAGGAATTTTTAAAACGGTAAAACTCATTTTCCTGAAGCTCAAAACACTCCCGTTTTCGCCAGCACGTCAATTCTGCTCAGCACCACACGACAACAACAACACAAACTTTGCCGAACATACTTTCGCTTAGCAATTGGCGAAAATCCGAAAATTACCGAAGGATTCATGGTCGGTACTCTTCGGAAAAGAGAGGCGAGAGCAACCTGAGGCGAGGCGAACATGGATGAGTTACGTAACTGCTTCACGCCTTAAACAATACCCGTTGCCACTCTAGCTATCTTTCTCTATGATAGGACTAACATCATAATTTTTGGCGTAGTTCTTCCTCCCCTTCTTTCTTTGTTGATTAGTTAATTAATCAGTTAGTTGGTTAATTGTTACAGTATTGTGAATACAGAAGAGTCAACAAGATATATTTGATCAATGTAATATAATGATACACGGTTCCTCACTCTACAGCAAATGCATCTCGATGACTGTGGTTTTTGCTTCAACGACCTCGGCGTCCAATGATCACCATTTACAAGTGTTTAACCTGTGTTCAAAAAGTTATGCAAAATTAAACTGCTATTGAATTTAAAAATATTCAGATCTATATGACAGCGGGTAACAGCGTGTAACAAAGAAAAGTTATCATCAGTTAGCACACATTGTTGTATAATTTAACAATTTCAGTCAGTATTTAAATGGCTATCTATTAATTCATATAACTGAGACCTCAAACCGTAGACTACGTTCACGGATTGATCTAATCGTTAAATGATCACTTAGCATGATGGCAGTAGATCTGTGAGTGTCACAACAAAACACTCAATCAAAATCAATTAATGTCTGTTAAGTGAGCGACTCCAGAGTGAAATATTTAGAAGCATGTCCCGCACGTAATGTAAAATGAGACGTCAACCCTGGGTATTCTCTACTGGGCTGTTGAACTTTTCACTCGTCCGTGTCGCATCCGAAAAACTGACGTCATTAGTAAATTAGCATTCTAAATCTCCCTTCACGTTTTAACTTTAAGATCCATGTCGAAGGTGTCAATAAATACACATCTAATCTCTCGGCCATTACCTCCACTTCTGCACGTCAGGTGAGTTTTATGAGAGCGGGAGAGAGTGATACAGCGCGATAACAAGAAACACTTCATTCGAGAAGAATACGAGAGTGCAGCTTCGCACATTACCAGAAAATACCATTGATAGTGTGAAAACGCATATGCTATACTAAATGATGTTTTGTATTCAGCCTGTTAAAACCAAGCAATGCATTATAGGAGTGTAACTGGCATGGGGCTTTTAGGACGAATAATTTCCAACGATAGAAATTGTATATAACTAGCATGTAGAGAGAGAGAGAGAGAGAGAGAGAGAGAGAGAGAGAGAGAGAGAGAGAGAGAGAGAGAGAGAGAGAGAGAGAGAGAGAGAGAGAGAGAGACTTTGTCTACAGCAGATACATTATACAACAGGCCAAGATGCTCATGTGAAAACTAATCCATGCATTGAAGTCATGTGATATGCGTAAAATAATCAATAAAACAGACTCCCTTTAATGTTAAAGACTTCTAGCTAATTGCGTTTTCTTCACTGTTCACTAATTAGTAAGTCGGACAACTCAACATTATGAAAGAGGTGCGATTCAGTTAACTTGGACATAAGGAATTATTAGCCATAAAGAGAGGCAGGGTTTAATTACAATCCCCCTGGGCTGAAAAATTGTAATAATATTCAACCTTGGTGCATCAACTGTATGTACTTTTTGTTCTCTCGGGGCAAATCACTTTAGCTGGCATGGTAAGCTAATAACTTCAGCTTTAGTCAAGTTTCACTCGAAGACATGAATGTTAGAAACATGTTTTATCGCGGTTGCGGCACGCCTCTATCAGCTCCACTATTATTCGTCGCGAAATCGACGCCACGTCTTGAATACAAATCATTTTTTTAGATTCCTCACAAAAAGGGGCAAATTGATACAGTCGTAAAAAACAGCATTGGGAGTTGGATTTTCTGAAATCATCACTTCAGCCAGGACGTGAAAAGGGCATGGTATGTGCGCACGCGTTAAGAAGACAACCCTTGGGACAGGCATTAGCTGCAATATTGAAGAAAATAGCACGGCGATCAAATGCCGATTCGTTTGATGGCCGGTAAATAAGAATGAATCTACCGCTATTAGGGCGAACGAGTACGTGTGCTGGGTTCGTCCCTGGTGTTGTTTTACAGCTGCTCTGATCTCGTGATAACATTTCCATCGGTACTGTACGTGTGCCATCAGCTATCGTCGGAAATCAGGCTCCAAACAACCCGCCATCTCGTGTACCGGGGTAGGTTTTTTACTTGGCCAATCCCCCACCGGCTGTAATTTCTGAAACTCGCAGACAACAATCTATTACTGCTGCGGCCTCCGGCAAATACTAATATCTTAAGAGTGTGTATGTGTGTGAGGGTGATTTACGTCCGTGGGTGTTTTTACGAGCGTTTTATTGGAACAGCAGACCTCAATCAGCTGAGTCTGAGTAAAGCAAAGCTGGAAGATTCCACGACCAGGTTTCACTTCGCTCGGTTAAGCTGTCGGAGTCGGAGCCTAGCATGATTACGTGCGAAAGCCGAAAAATATCCATGAAATTAACTTGTTGGAAAACGTTTGCCGAGTGACGCAAAAATGAATAAATCATGTCCCGTCGTTTCTCCAGTCAGCGCTGCTGCGCATACGAGAGTATGTGGCGAAAGCGATTAATTTTCATCGGCGAGAGTAGTGATTTTTTTTGCAAAGCTTATGATCTTACAAATATGTGTAGACTTTTGCGGGACGATTAATTAAAACGCCTTCGAAAGCCTGCTATAATTTCCCTCCATTCTAATATCTAACACTTCGGAATACATTAATTGCCGCCGCAGGGGGGCTTTTAACTTGCAAACCTGTCTTGAGTCTGTGATTAGACATATAATTCCGAACGTTTAAATGGGGGGTAAGTAATAACTCATTAAAAGATATAGGCCGGCGATTAGAGGTCTTTTCGACGGGTTTTATAATAAGTATACAGCATTCATTCATTGATTGGCAAAAGATGAACATTTTGTCCCTTGGCTGTATTTTGTAGAATATGACGACGCTGATCGATTCTTGTGTTAGTCTGCCCTGCTTGTTCAACATGCCATTTCCTTTACCAGATGTTCACAAAACTTTTATCGGACGCCAATGGCGCTTTACAATATTTATGTCCCTAGGAAATGTGTTTTTGTAATCTTATGGGCTGCCGATGTGTTTCCAAGAAATTGAAACGTAAACACCCTTTCAAGCCATCTTAAATTATTTCAGACTTTGGCCATAGGTGGCGCTCGTTAACGAGGCTTGCGTCTTCTGTCACAGGCCAACCATTACCGCATGAAGGATTGAATATTTGAACTTTCGAAATTGTGATTCAGGCTTCTGTGAACTGAGCATGGTGGCGTATATTAATGACGTACATGATTTCATTCCCGGCCGATGGAGATTTAATCGTTCTGTGCTTTTTATTACTATTTTCCAATAGTCATTTCTGCGATATCTTTCTTTCTGAAATTCGTTAATTGTTTTCTAATGTTATAAATGACATAAGCTCTGTAACCTAGGGGGAATGGGTGGATGACAGATATCATATCACAATGGCCTTTATAGTCGTGCTTTTCTTCCTTTTCGATCTTGTTTTAACTACATGTCCGAGCAGTCCGGCGCTCGTCATTGGTGATAGTACACAACTTAAAGCAAAATGCATATGTCTGTTCATAGAAATAAAGTTCGAATAAGAAGCCATAGATTTTTTTTGTCAGAGATAATCGGATTATTGCATTTATAAATAAATTAGCATGACTTTTACTTAGTAGCTTTCACTCTGTTTGGTACCTGGTCGCTCAGGGGACAACGATATGTACACCGCATTTGCTGTAGGCTAACAGGAAGCCTCGCTCTTGGTCGTATAGTCTTTCCCTTCTGATTTTAATTCCAAGTGGCGGGCCGGTACTGGGAACTGGGTATTGCTTTCTCGCCTTCAGCTAAACAGGACTTAAATGTTTATTAGAAGTTTACAGAACACATTTCAAAAGTAAAACAATCGCTGTGTGGGAACGCAGGACGCATTTTTCTTTTATGTCCCGTGGTTTCGATGCAACTGTATAAATAAATTACCGAACGCAATGAAATGGAAAAAGACAGGCTGTCTTTTAAATCAAAAGACAGTTGCTGCGACATGTCCCATGTGCGATACACATCATCTCAGGCCATTTTTTGCACAACTGTGTAAATTTGTTCTTCAAAGAGAAACTATTTAAGAAGCAAAACCAGTATACTGGTGAGCAGATATCCCCAGTAGACTGCAAACACGGACTAAAGAACTGATATCCTTTCGGAATTGCAAACAGTATCGTCTGTTGAAATATTAACCGTGAACATATGCCCCGAAATCGTATACATGTCCAAATAATGCATTACGCCCTGGCTAATTATACACATTGTCCCGTAAAGGTTGGGGATATAGTTACAAACATACGTTGTTGCACCTTGCAAGTCTCTTTATTCAATTTTTTATCTTTATTGCTGTTCTCATCATCTTTAGTTTGTTATCTGGACTCAGTACAAGCTAGTCTGGTTGGACTGAGGCAACTCAGCTTCGCCGGCGTTTAATGCATGGTGGTCTAGAGGCAAGCGGATTTTAAGAATATGAAGCAAAAAACGTTTTCACATTTAAGTACGCTATCTCTATCGTATTTTGACGAGTGAGGGGGTGAAACCTGTTCCCAGTTACTCTACGAAGTACGATGAGAATTGTTGTTTTATCCCCAACCCATTAATGTATTGCTCTCTCATCTTTGCTGGAAATCTCACACACACACACACACTCTCTCTCTCACTCTCCCCCTAACATATTTTACCTTCGAACCATCGAAAACAACCCAGTCATAGTCCATGGTATCCGACTTTTCAAGCTGCCCATCTACCTAACAAAGGAATGAAATTGTTGCACTCCAGCGTCGGAAATCGGCAGCGAACATGTTTGACCAACATCTCTGTTAGCTTCCTATGATGCATGTCTGTTTTAACGCATTATTTGCTTCTTTTGACTGCTCGTGCATCATCATCGTAGCGGTCTCTACCTTGTTCAGCGATAGGCTGTTACATTATCTGTCATCCTGCCACTGCGAACACACCGATGGCGATTCGAAAAAATAGACAAAGATAAACAGACAGACAGACTGAGATGGTTGGAAATACAAAAATCAGATAGGGATTGGCGCGTTTTCTTTCTCATTATTTGCCCCTACTTTTTCATTTCAGGTTGGTCCTCCCTTCGCAATACGCAGACTGAGCACATGTGTTCAGCTGATTTGAATCAGATAGGACGGAAAGCTCACAAAAAGGTCAGACAGACAGACAGTCATACAGTCTGACAAATAGACAGATAGATAGATAGATAGACACAGACTGCAGCTAAACAGACAGACGCACGGCAGACAGACAGACACAGACAAACAGACAGACAGGCAGGCAGTCGGACGGACAGACGGACGGACAGACAAACAAACAGATAGACAGACAGATCGACAGACCGACATAGACAGACAGACAGACAGACATACGGACAGATAAGAGAGTGACTGAAAAAGCATTGGCGAATAATCAACTGAATGGATGTGTCCCAATCGAGGGGCAGATTGATATGAAAAGTTCACAGCTCTCAAACACACTTAACAATCTTTCTTGCTGCAATTTGGACTATTATATAACAAGCTTTTGTGATATCTACAATCGACATAGCGAACATATTTGGCTGGATGGAGGGGTCATGCCTCCGATATTGAAATATTTACAGAACACTTTAAATTCTTTTGAATCGCGTTCACTGCAATCTGGCATCATGCATTATGAATGGTAAAACCACTACACCGAAGAACTTAAATCTACAAAACACCATTAAACAGATTGAAATATAACACTGGAAACACTACTTTATGCTGTGACTGAGAAGAAACATACATTATTCACTGATGGAAGGGTTTACAATGATGGGTTTGGGTGGGGCCCGTTATCTTGCAAATTGTCCGACGCTGAATAATTGAAAGGGTTGTCAAAGCTGACGGCTTGTGTGGATTAAACTATCTCAAATAGAATCAGCTCGGAGATCGGACAAGTCACACCGCCCTCTTCATTAAACTTTGAACTTTGTCTATCTATCTTTGTATGTATGTTTACTAAATGACAGTGGCAATGACGGAATTGCAAGGATAAGTTAAGAAGACTCGCGGATCAGAGACATTTTCGTTACTTTTGATACATGACGTTTTGCGAAGAAATCGAAACAGCAGTCATAAGTTACTCTTCTGCTTTACGTAAAAAGATATATATATATATATATATATATATATATATATATATATATATATATATATATATATATATATACACACACACACACACACACACACACACACACACACACACACACACATCACTGTTTGGTTTAGTATTAACTTCTGTAGACTCTGATTGCGATGTATGAATCTTACAGTAGACGGACAAGAAGAAACAATACTAGAAAGAAAATTCAAATTAGGCCATATAAAGAAAATTCTTTGTTTGCTGTACTAGCCAGCCAGCCAGCCAGCCAGCCAGGGAAAAAACGAACATAGACAAAAAAAAACCGCAAGTGTGTTAACATAAGTTCATTTTTTACTTAGTTTCCGTTAGGAAAAGAATATCTTTATTTGTGATATTGTTAAAATTGTGTTTGTTTTCTTAATTTTCTTTGAAAACCTATCAGCACGTAGACATCAAACAAAGAATTTTATTTATCACGCCTTACCTGAAAAAAGATTTGGAACTATGAGAAAATTTGACATTAGATACGATTTGAATTGGAGTTGACAATTTTTATCCGAGGCTCTATTCTTTTCTTTCGTCCTTTCAAAATCAGCGTTTAATTACACATGAGAAGAACTCAATTTCGCCGGCGGCACAAGTCTCTGATCGATTTGATTTATAGCATAATTTATGACTTGAAATGGCAGCCTTAAAAGCGAAAGTTAGCAGATAGTCTGAGATTGACGATTTGGTTTTCTTAACCCTTGTCTTTCGGGAAGCATCCAAAGGCCAGAGAGCGCAATCACTTACTTACAAACGATTTAGCGTTTACGTCGTGCGCCGTTAATTGGAAGTAAAAACCACGGATGGACAATCAGCTTGTTTAGGAAGATTTACGCCACTTATTCACACTCCTTCGCAGTAAAGCCAAAATTACAGCGATATAAAATCTTCCAATTATCTTTAAGCGTTTGCGGAACTTGCACCTCTTTGGCGGCTTAAACATTCCATCGACAAAGGAAACTTAGTGAAGTCCGTATACCGTTATGAACTTAAGGCAAAGCGTTCTCGATGACAGATGTTCGGATTCTCGAACTTTTACAATACTTTTTATGGTCTACCCCTTTTCATTTTGAAGCTCATGAAATTCACAGATTATCTGATTTTTGTGAAAATTTGAAATTAAATGTTTTTCTCCGAAGAGTAAACACAGAGGTGGTGGCCGTTTAAAATTTCAAATATCGCTAAAATAAAGGTAACATGTTTCCATAGTATAATATTTGCACTGTGACCCCTGATTAATATTTCTTGATTTTGAAATAGAATCATAGTGGTTGAAAGTTTAATTGAGGAAAATTTGAGCAAAACCATAAATCTTTTACTTTAAAGGCGCATACTGCATTAAAAACAGGTTTACAATCTAAACAGAAGCTAGAGGCAACGGAAGCTACGATTCGCACATACTGCACAAGGTATTAACGATCACCGATTAAGAGAATTTTCTCAAATGTTCTGTGACTAAAGTCATTTCATTGCACAGCAATTTTCTGTCCGGAACACGAGTGTGTGAAGCAAAAATGATTCAAACATCTCAACATCTGAACAATTTATCATTTTTTGTGAAGACATTGGAAGAATGCTGGTGAAATAATCATGGCAATATATGATTTTTCAAATATGTCTACATATTGAGCGAGGCGGGTCGCAAAACCCCATTTTTCGACACGTTATGAATTATTGAACAATGCTTCCATGGCGGGAAATTCGCAATCCAAACAAATAGTGAAGGAATGATAGCGAAGTGAATTTTTGATTGATGGAAGAGTACTGCGACAGGTTTGGCAAAATGGCGAAAGGTGTTCTTGACAATATTTAGAGCGAGCTGTTTTGTTCCCAGGACGAACTCCAAACCACATAAGCTCCACAAACTAAGTAGCACTCGAGGTTCCAATTTAGCGTGGAGCGGCGCAAATCGCTAATATCAATATTATTAATCATCTTCGCCATGAAACCATATATCCCAGTACAGATAATAAGTCTTGATTTATCGTTGCCATGCCTACCCCCGATGGCAGCATATTGATGCCTCGTTTTGCGTAATATGCAGAAAAAGCTATGCCTATGGGACAATATCCCGAGAACCTATCGAAGATGGGTTTCTTCTCTTCTTTTCAGACTCCAAGGCCAGCTAAGATAAATGTACTAAAACAATGAGGAATCAATGGTGAAAGCGAAGCCTGGCTTAGAGACATTTGACGTGAAACGGCTGCATGACCGTCAGGGAAGTTAGTCTAATTCAATATGTATCTCAGAATTATTATGGAAAACGTTTTATATAAACTAGGACACCAACAAGAAGAAAATGGATGTTAGACGGCAGTTCTATCACTTTACAAGATAATCTAGACGTTGATTCAATTGAAAAAATCACAGAGGAACTATTTCGCTGGCAAACAAACATTTCTTGAACTATGAGAAGTTTTATCTTTTTTATGCTTGTGTTCCCAATGAATTTCTCCATCGCATTACCAATTTTGGGCAATTAACAAAATGAATAGTTAATTAATTATGTAGGATAATGTAAACGCATATAATAACATATTTTATCACTTGGTTTTTGATCACCAATGTATCTTGCTAATACAGCGTCGGCGTCTGTTCTACTTAAAATCAACCAGCGTATTACGGCATATTGTTGGAGTCCCAGCATTCAGCGCTGTGTGTGTACCTTCTAAAGTAATGAGATTAAACTCTGCAAACAAATTAAAGTGCACCTTGTTGGGGAATTATCGAGATAAATTGCTTGGATCTCTCGAGACGGAAGATTAATCGTTAAACTCACTGTCAATTGAACAATTTGTCGCGTGTCTCTCGAGGATTAAAAACATGGAGAAGGTACTCGAAATTTATTCAGAACCTACACCGTCGCCGCGACAGCGTTTGCTAGGGATAGGTTGAAATCATCTGAGAGATATTTGTTGGCTCTCTGAAGAAAAGCGTTTGCAGCGGGTTGATAAAAATGCAGAACTTTGAAATGTGGTTAAACTGTAAATTAACATCTCCCGAGACATCCACGCAGAGGCAGATCAAAGTGTGTCTGAGCTCGAGTTTCTGAGATCAGGTTAATGTCTGTCTTGAAGACTGAAAGGACTGCAAAAGGTGCTAATATAGCTGAGAAGAATGAAATGAAAATTAAGGGTACACACAGGTAATTATCACATTCCGATTCACTGCCCTTTTTGGACCGCTTTTCAAAAGAAACTTCCGCGCTTATTTATGCTCAAAGGTTCAAGTTAAGGGTTAAAATTTGAGTTGAAACTGACTCCAAACTCTGGCAAACTTCATGAACACGAGGAGGTGACACTTATATGTTAATATTTCAAAGCTGCTGTCACATACACCGATAAGTCATCATTGAAGTATTTTAGTGATGATATTCTCTATAATTGTAAAATGTTCCGTCGATGGCAAAAGTACTAATTCTTGAAAAACAACAGGCAGCAAATTACCTTGTAACTTATGCAGTGTACAAGTTTCGGGGAGGTCCTTGCGTTTTCTCTGCTTTTCTCCCTCTTCTTCAAGATTTACTTTAACTTTCTTCAGGTTCCAATGCAATGCACAGACTTCTGTTTGGACGTCCTCCCCCTCGAAGCAGTACAGAATTGTCGGCTCGGTTATGGCATCGCACACATTTAAATCCCGCCTTTTACGTAGGAAGAAATTAAAAGATGCTATCGTTTTCTCTTGCGTGATTGGCCAGACTCCGAATGACGTCTTGCGAGTTGCATTGTGGGGTAGCGTGAAGAGAAGCCGAGATTGAATGAAGGCCCCGTGCCGTCCACGTTACGCAGATTAATTAACTTTCAGCACGACTACTGACGTATATCAAATGAGTGAAACGCTACATATTCGAATGCGCTAATCACTGCAGAGACAACTAGGAAAGATCTCATGTCGTAGTACGATCAGCCTGTCATCTGGGTCAAAACGTTAGATGTCATAGTTTTAGACGGTTAAATATCATTAGAACTTCATTTGTTTTGTTTTGTAGTGATACATAAAACCTTATTCAACATTCCTTCCTTCTACACGTAATCCGTGCTAGTTTTTGCCACTTTCATGTAGTTTGTATGGCAATGCATGCAGAATAGGTAGCATTTCATATTACAACATCAATACCGTATCTCTTTTGTTTGAGTTATGGAATTTCATTTGTCTAAAAAAATTTCCAGCCTACTCAATACGATCGAATGCCTCTTTAAGCATATTCTCAAGGGTTCTTAATAATATTTTACAACATGAGGGATTGGAGTCTGCATATTATATCATTGCTCATATTTTGTCCCATTGTGCCGATTGAGATGTATGATCACTGTCCATCTTAAGCCAAGCAGGCTATTATATTTAACTGTCTTGCATTTTAAGCGGTACATCTCTTCATATATGTCTTCCTCAAAACACATTTCAGGTGGAAATGTTTCTATTAAACTACACTTCTTGTATATCATACTTTCTAGCTGTTCCCAACAATGCAACGGTTTATGGAACTGTGAGGGAAAACGTATGATATTTATACAATGCTGTGTTTCTGCAATTCACTCAAGGCATTTCAGTTCAACAAAATAGGCACAAAGCCAGCATATATCTTAGATTTCAACAAAGGGACGGTGTTTGATGAAATTTACAGAGACGTGCACATGTAATAATACTATCGCTATTTCTACTGTGGCATATTTAATTCATGTTTTTGTCGTATCTTTGTAGTATCTGGTAACAGGCCCTTTTGACTTTTGTATATCTGGGTTTTTTTCCATATTCTCGAGTGGTCTTCACACTACCACGCCTCCTCATTCCTACTCATGGCACCGCGATTTTCAATTCCCAAGTTGGAATATTCAAATATATACTCAAAATCTGTCATTAATGGCATTTTACACAAACAATTCAGCGAGAAAAAATAAAGCGAGATGTGATAACGGAATTCTTCAAATAATGCGATCAAAGTGATGCAGTGTAAAGTTGTGCTACTTTTGTTTCCACACTGCCGTTTTCACACACGCATTACCATTATCCTGGTTGGACATGACAGGGCAAATTAAACTTCTTATTTAGATTAATATCCACCAGGAGCCTCCAAATCAAACAAGAGCAATACGTCTTCTTGGTTTTGATTAGGAACCTATCTTTCGCGACGTTTTGAGCGCCTTCGTAAATCTGTCAGATCTGCCTTCACGTTGCTATCTGAGCTTCAATATTGAGGAATTCTACAGGAATTATGTGTTGACCCCCGCGACCCACGCTCGTTGTCTTGCAAAGCATTGGATTACCTCTTCCGATTGTAATTGATAAGGGAATTTAGGAAGACAAGTCCATTAATTATTTGTGACTTAATTGGAAACTTCAACAGGCAAACAGTCCACGAGATGCTGTCATGTCTCCGGAGTGCGGAATAGGTCACTCCTCCGCTCAGTTACACTCAGCAGAGATTTCTGATTATATCGGACATAGAGGCGTCGAGATTGACGCAAGGTTGAATAAATACGCTCTTGTTAACAGTTCAAAATGTGTAACGTATCCTTGCCTTCTTTCAAATAAAAATAGACGCCTGGTTTCATTTTTTATTTAATTGAACCGTTGTGGGTGTGGCTTAAGCTTTTCCAGCGTGTTAATCTTTACCGAGTTCGGAGCAAATCGCCCTCGTAACATTCATTTAAATTCCCATTTCGAGAAAATGAAAGATTCCGTATCGAATTGCCGGTAAAATAGTACCTGAGTTTAGGAATTTTATGCCAATTTCAAGTGGAATTATCTTTTTATTTTCACTCATGTTTTTATATTCCCTAACTAATCTGATGTAACGGTTTTAGACAAACTTACATGTCTGAAAACTAGACGTCATTTGTCAAGCAATGGGCGCGGTAATACAGAACTCTAAGTTATTCTCCAATTAAAAGTGGACTAAGATAGTTATTAAACAGGATCAATGTCCAATAAAATTGAATGCATCAGAATGTTTATTATATATGAAATTAATAAATAAACCCTTTTTTGCCTCCCGACAAACACAACGCCATCAAACGAGAAAAAAATGAAAAAAACACGCTTTGTATGGACATACGTCAATTCCGACTCTCGGCATGCTTGACTGAACACCAAGACGTAATCCATGTTTAATTCGGTATAAGGCTCTTAAGGTGATATGCGTCTCGAAATCGAAATACTTAACGTTTTGCTCGAACTTTCCTCAATGAAACCTTCAACCATTCTGTTACCGAAGCAATAATAAAAATCTGGGATCACAGTGCAAAATTCGGTAATAGAAAAACAAATTACCGAAGATCCCTGACCTATGTGTAAAATTCAAAATGGCCGCAATAAATGTGTTAACTCTGTGGGGAAAGTACAATTTTCGACTTTCGTAAAACTAAGACGATGAAAAGGGTGTTAAAATGAGCCCTAACAAATCGACGATGAAAAAAGTATTGAAAAATGTTAGTGTAAGAATATCTGTCCATCAGCCCTATTCTACCCTAAAGAATAGCCTTTGAATGTGATGCCATATTGTGCGCCGCCTAAAACACGTGCTTCGCTAATACAAACGATGGCGTGTGAATAAGATGCAGATCAAATCATAATGAACAACCCTTTACCTTGGGGTCATACTTCAACAAAGCGAATAAAATTCAGGCGTCTCTTTTAAAAATTATAACCTTCACGCGATGCAGTTCGAAGTGCATTTTTTTTTACTGGAAAGTACGCTTGTCAAATCTTCATCAAAGAAGGAAAAAATGGCACCTCATCATATGGAAGGTTAGTCGTTCAAGCCAGGAATTTATTCATTTTCCTTCCTTTTCAGCAACACGACATAAGCAAACGTACTGACACAGGCTATCTAGTGGAAAAACTTTCCTCCGCGTCGTCACAAGACGGTTCCAATGAAATGCTGGCATACTCCCTCTTACCTTGTGTGCTCTGAATACTTTCGGGGGCTGTTATAGAGCATCGAATCAGTGAAGCTTGCTTGCGGACAAAACTAGATGATCCTATCAGGAGTAAAATCAACGACCCTATAATACCGCGGCAAGCGACTTTTAATAGTTTTTGGCACCGCAAAGTACGCGTTCTCCGGGGTAGGCTTCACCGCTATTAATTAAAGATAAGAGTCACAGATAAAGATATCCTGTCTGAAATTGTTTCACAGATTATGGGACTGATTTACAGTCTGACAAGTTTTACCGACGGGGGTTGAACGACAATCGCTCACGTGATGGAACGTTCACCTATCTCAACGATACGTCCACATGTGTATTGAATCACCGGTCTATGGGTATCAACCATTTTGAATTATCCTGAATTCCCTTAAACGTGACATTCACAAATACCCTCAAGGCAATGTCTTCATTATACCAATTAAGAAGCAAACCTTTCTCTAGGCATCTTACACATTAAGGAGGTGCATTACATATGCAGTGCGTAATGATCTTGAACTTCAACTAGTACCGGGAAAGGCTCTGATTAAGGGAGAATTAGCCTCGGGGACAGATATTCAACCGGACTGTCAAACTTTCACTATTTTCCTTGGGCCTACTACTCGTAGGGGATCATTTTAAAGATTATAGACCGAACAATTATCGGACTTGGTTTTGTAAAAAATCGGGAATTACATTTTCTCCTATAGAGAAAAGACATGATGGCGGCCATTTTGAATATCAAATATCGGTAAGTATTGGGTAATTTGTTTCTCTAGTACCAAATTTGCAAAGTGACCCCTGAATTTCATTCTTGATTTTGAAAGAGAATGGTTCGCACGGTCGTTTGAATAAAAATTAAGTCTTTCATTTTCGACGCCCGAAGTACCTTAATGTGTGAAATTCACAAATGCATGGACTTTGCAAATACTGGTGAACATTGTTCTCCATGTTAAAAGTAGGTTATTGTTCTCCTACGAGAATATACAGTATACGTGTAACGTTAAGGAAAAAAAACTGTAGTTCCATGCACAAATTTATTGAGTCTCAAGTTGAACCTACATGTTTACTTTATTCTAATCTTGCCTGATCATATCCTCCTTCTCATAACCCCTCACCGCACACATCGTCTTCATTTACCTGCACAGTTCGACAAATTGGAAATTTACGGACCTCGACGTGACATACAAGCCGATTTTATTGCATCATCGGACAGAAAACAGTATCAGAAGTCGTCGCCAGCACTGGTCACACTCGCATGGGATGTAAATTTCATGGTCATATAAAGTGGATGCGGTAGGTGTCAGTTGTGATTTTAGCAGCAGTGTATTGGTGCGGTTAGTAGGCGAGGCACGGAGTGGCGGTAGTGAGATTTAGTACCAGAAGTAGCAGTAGCAGTAGTAGTAGTATTAGTAATAATGGCATCTGTAATTTCAATGAGAGTATTTTTGTAGTGCATGCAGTTGACATAATTGTCATAATATTCCAAATTGGTGCAAAGAAATTAATATTTCACGCTCACAATCCATTAGCGTCCTTTGACGCGATAAATCAAGCTGCAAATCTACTCTATTTGGACAAAACAATAGTGGCGCCACGAATTACCATCACGGTATCGACAACATGGTCTAACTCGTTTACATATTTAGAAATTTACCCTGTAAATTATCCCTCATGCAGGTATTTTGCCTACTACCCCATGTTCTATTGTATTTCAATCACTTGTAATATTGAGCTGTTTTTATCATTTTGATTTGTTCATCGCGTGGGTTTTAAATAACATAATTGTAGGATGCCACACACGGCAAGTGATAATTTGTACTTTTGTATCTTTCTACATCATCAATAGTCGTCAGTGCAAGCTTCTATGGTACAACATGGTGGAGAATCCGGGCATCGTTCCCGGTAACACAGCTTCTTTCTATGACACGACATAGTTGTGATTTTAAGTTCACAAGGATAATATTCTGTGTCCAGCAGGAGCACGTACCATGCGCAGTTACTATTGTCACTAGCGAATATTAGCTGCAGCGATAGTAGTAGCACTGAAGAGCAAGAGTTACTGTTCTTCTGGATGTGGCAGTAGTACAACAAACAATTAAATTGTTATGCAATGTTATAGGTTAAATTAGTAGTTGCGAAGTAGAATATATGTTTAACTTATTGCCGCATAGTGGGTAACTATGTTGTTGGCTTACGAAGTGGGTGAGTTGTTGTGAAGAAGATATGCAGTAGTTTAAGGAAGTAAGTTGATTGAAAAGGTAAGTATGTTGAAGTGCAGTAGGTAAACAAGTTTGGGTGAAATTGATATGTTGTATGTAAGTATATTGAATATAGTACGTTTACATGTCGCAGCGTAGTGTGTAAATTTAACTAGCTAAAAATGTTTGTGTAAGTTGAACGTTGTAGGTAAATAATTTTTGTTAAGTAGGCAATGAGCATGGAAATGTGGGTCTGACAAAATTATGGATCGCCATTTACAAATATTCAAAGAAATTCTTACACGTAGAAAGGCTGTTAGGGAATCCCTGTCCAATAAGTAAAAGTATTACCTTGGAAATATTTCATAAAATGGCGGTTACCCATACACAACACCTATGAATTTATGGAATGCTCCGTCCTAATACCACCCTGTTCTGTTAAAACGCCCTGTGGCGATTAGCTAACGCTGATGAACTGAGCTGGAAAACCGTACGGGTATACTTAACCGTTCATTTAATCTTACTACTCCATGTTAGCGCCACTGGTGCTGGGATGATGAAATATTACATCGCACCTCTCTGTCTTGGTCGATATATTCTCCCCGTGATGGAAAATTGCTTCTCTATCGCATAGCTCTCCGTTCACGCTGCATTTCGCATGGCCGACGGCATTACTCTCAACACATAACATGATGTATTAATAATCGGCGTCGCATATCCTTTGGGTACAAGATGGTGATCCAACGCACGTAGGTGCACATTGTGTGATGGTAATGAATCACAAACAACCGGGGATGAGTTAGACAGTTGTGTAAAAATATATTTATTTTGAAATGATTTTACATCGATCGCAGTTTAGCGGGTGTAATGAATGTATTTTTAATCGTTACACACTTAGCTTACACTTAACTTTATTGTGTTCATTGAAAATGATCGGTCTTTACGATCACGACGATATCCTATGATACAAAAGGGATTCCCCTGAAACGAAGTCCCGTGGTTGTTGCATTATGGAAACGCGGATATGTACTTCTCCACGGCGGAAATAAATATTGTATTACAATATAGATTTTGTCCATTGATAAGTGATGCATCAATTATGATATTGGCTTTTATCGTGTCTTCCCCTTTGTTTTGACGCTGTCTGTCCGTATGAGACATTTTATGAGTTCTGTTGGCTGACATGTCTGCCATACCAACGAGTCTCTTGTTCCTGTTCTTCTTTTTATTTATTAGTCTTTCTGACTTAGCTCATTTCTCATATCGGAATAGAAATGGCATTCTGTCTGTATGTTCAGGGTTCCCTTGTAACTTTTATAATATTATTAAGATTACAGACAGAGAAGTATATGATTGTTACATGGGCGTAGACATGCAAGGAGAGGAAAGACGAGTTAAGTTTGAACCTGACAGGCAAAGGGGCGGCGTGAAGATTCCAGATTATGTGTTCCTTTTTCTTTGCTGCTTACTGTATAGGTAGAAAAGTACAAGCATATTCGGTGAAGAACAAACACTTCTCTTGGGAACATAACCTATAAATTACCACAAAGGTTCACATGGAATTATTTTTAGTTTACTCGGAGAGGATTTGGAGTTGATGCAAAATGTAGTTTTGTTAGAATTTAAACTGTCGTTTGAAATCACAGGACAGTGTTCATATCTCTTCAGCAGATACACCAAGCGTAAGGCTAGTCAATTCTTACGAACTTACTGGCTTCCAACCACACTGCCAACAGACAATCTAGCAAGGTTTCAGGACCTGCGATGAGCTGGTGAACATCGATTCAATCAGTTGATGATGGCGATTCTTTTAAATCAGTCGGCATGATATGTTTCGCGTTGTTTTAGTCGAGTATGGGCCTCTGATGTCGCAATAATGTCGTTTACATGCACTCACTTACTTACTTACTCAATTACTTTCTAATTAAAAGGGCAATGAAACCTCAAGATACACACGCAGGAATAAACACAAGGTAGCCTGCATGCACAGGAAAAGAGATTTTTTCCTATTACGATAATCGTAAAGAGTGCAAAGGAAATTAAGCGTCGACGAACGATCACGGTTGATTCAAACTTCCGACGAGGACATCAGACAAAGACGCTCCACAAAGCAGTATAACTGTTCTGCATCCGCGGTCCGAAGAGCGAAACAGGTGGCGTTCAGAATTCACTGGAAAAGGAAATGAGGGTCTGCGGATAGTGTCATGGGACTGTTGATATGCAAAGTTATTTACTTCATTACGGTGGCATGAACTTCTCATTGTAGTCCTTTGCTACATATAAAAGACTTGTCCAAAAAGAAACACTGTCAACAGCAATCTTCGCGCTTTTCCAAAATCTGACTATAGTCTGCTCGTTGTGCGCTTGTGCCATTGTATGGTGCAGCGCGCGAACGTTAACAAGAGTTGTACTGCACGGGCATCCGTCGAGAATAAGGCGACGCTATTTAGGCCAAACCAAACACAGATATGTGACTTAGTAAGCCTTTTCACTGCTAGAAATCATATGGGAATAATTTTGGTAGATCAATTCTAACGACTGAAATTCTAACGACTGAAATTGCTGGGTTGCAGGCTTTGCTATTGTTGGCAGTTAGGTTTGTCTGTGGTTGTTTTCAGAGCCAGATTAGTAATTTTATGGCTTTCTTCTGTAAACTCCAGTGTGTGTTGTTTTGCCTCCTTAGCACAAGATATATTCCAGCAGCGTATAGTACTCTCCCAGCATCCTCATGTTTTACATCTATCGCTGTTCTTAACTGTTCGCTTAAGGTGCGTGCAATCCCCCTCCCGTGTTCACTTACGTAACACAACATTAAACCAAGACTCGGCCTCATCCTGCAATATAACAGAATTGCAACGATAATCTAAATCTTGCTGCGTGACTAAAAATTACCTAAGATATTTAACAGTTATGTGGCTACTGACGCCGCTATAAGGCGTCGCTGCCCACGAAGACGCTTCTTCTCGGTAAACAGCTACTTCAAAGAAGATTGTTTTTTATCCCCATTTTATTGTGCTATCGCTAACACTTAAATCAGTGGCTTGGACGGCTGCTCTCAGCGACGCTTTCAACACGTCTTTTGTAGCGGTAATTTACCTTCTCACAACTCCTACAGATCCCAGAGACGTGCTGGGCATCGCCAAACGGCATATAACTCAATTTTTGTCCATTTCATCAGCAGGGATGCGACAAAAGCAATTAAATTAGAAAACACGGTAAGAAGATCTGAGTAAAGGCTCCCTTAAGAAACAAATCAAATTGTTTGCAGTTAAGATGGAATCGGCCCAACAGTTAAGAAAAGAGCAACGCCAAAGCCTTTTGGAAATGTCATCGGTAAAGATGCTATCGAGTGACAGTATCAACGTCGTTACCCATCGCTTACAGAGTTAAACTTAAATTTGCATGCGGTTTAGGAGAAAGCGCTGGCGTGTGAGCAAAATAGGTGGAGCTTTTGCACGAAGCCACACTGTTCAGCAAACTTGTTGTCATAAAAAGTGACCAGGTTTCTTCTACCGGAAGAGAAATGCTAAATGGCATAAATATATGAGTATACGAATGTCTGTCACGATATACTATTCTTGCACATGCGCTTACGAGGCGATTCCACGTGTGGTCTTAGAAAAGGAAAGTGCGCGTTGCAAAGTTGCAAAGCGCTACAAACTTAAACACATCTTCAAGTACAAAATATAACAGGCTTATTATATCCGCAATAATCAAGTATTATGCATCATTTCGGCAGACTGCTGTGGGTTCAACTATACCAATTCGATACCATGTAACAGTACTGGCTAAAAAAAATTAATGTGCGAGCTAGCACATCTCTGTAGGAATAAGTATGGACGCTTGATAAAAAAATAGATCGAGAGTCTATAAATATAAACTGAGATGGGATAGATCAAATACGTAATCGCCTCGAAGTGAAACATGAGATACGAACATGATGGTTAATCTCTACTTTAAGTATTCGTATCTCTGTGTCTATCTACATGTATGTACACATGTATGTCTGTATCATATGCGAGTGCTCAACAAATGTGGCTGTATCAATGTATCTATCTCACTGGGCAAAATGCTCGATAAACAAAAATATATACACACATACTGATTCTGCACATTTGTCAAATACGTTAATTATACACGAACGTATATTAACAAAATGCAGAAGTACATTGTACACTTGGTGTGCAAATATGCATTACGTGTACTCTTGTTCTGTTTTGATATGTATCGAAATGTTCCATATACGAAGATATACGTTACGTATACCAAAACTGTTGTGTTCAATATACGTCAATATACGTAAATATACTGAACATATATCAAGCATTTTGCCCAGTGTCTATGGATGCTCTCATATTAATATTGCTGAGTGTATAAGTAGAATCTGATTAAGATTCAATATCATATTGATAAATACAGTTTTACTTCAGTTTAGCGATTCTAGGTATGGCGAATATGATAACTTTAATCATGTTATTTTCAAAGACCTTATTTACCTTTCACCTAATACACTTATCATGTATATCGAAAAATGAACCTACATTTGTATTATGTTGCACTGCGTATTTCTGGGTAATGTTTTCTGATCACTTTTGTGTTTTCAATAGCATGTGTATGTTTACTGCCGCAGTGTAGATGGTATACGCACTTCTTGTAGCGAATGCGACGCCCAGATGACTATAATTGGTCCATTCAGCTACAAATCGGATTGCACCGGCTCTAACAAAATAAGTACACCGTCGCTTAGCATATTAACCCGCAATGTATAACCAGATTGTTACAGATGCGACGAGAAGTGATTGAACGACTTGGTGTTTGGCAAAATTTGATTCTGTCGATTACTGTACGACATTGCGGATGCGGACAGAATAATGCGAACCGAGCCTGCCGACTCGCCCACTAGGGTCAAGGTACGATCATGGTAAACTGTTAATATGCTTTGGGTGGAAGGCCAACCGTCTGCAAAATTGAACATTAGTCAGCCCAATCGTCAAGAAACAAATTTCTGCTATAAAGGAAGTAAATTAAATGACAGGTTTAATCGCAATCTGGCTGAGTTAAGAGCATATTAAATAGACTTCGTTTCAAGGTAGGGTGAAATTTATGGACAAAAATGTGCCTTTTGATAAATAGCGTTTCAATAGCGTTTGCTTCGTATCTTTTGAATTTCTTTATTCAGCATGGATTGCACATTTAGTGAGCATGTTTTCTCCACTACGACACAAGGGATATATCTACTAGTATACACGATCATTTTAATTTAAAGCATCCTTTTTGGGTGTTTAGAAAAAAAGCTTTAGACGAGAGACTTCCTTGGTTTTCCGTAAGACTTTGCCCGGCTGTAGTATTAGAACTGTTGTGCTTCAAAGACTGAGTAACAGGAACTGTTACAATTGTCATATCTTTATCCCGTGTATCACCATCGCTGTCTTGTTGCACTCCCCAAGACATTTCGTAGTAACGCCAGCAGTTGGCTTGTCAAACACTCAGCATGGTGTGGGATGCATGCTCATTGTCCAATCATCTTGATAGATGGGACAGAAATTCATTTGGCATCAATAATGACGATGTAGATAACGGATATACAAACATTGGTTATTCTACACTCTCTGTTAGGTGTAGATTTTGAAATTGTGATAGATACTACGTATGAAAAATATATTGTTTAGGACCTAACGAATTTCAGTCTTGACTCCAAGTGCTCTCCTTTCAATGCTATAAATAATCTTATGGAAGTAACCTAGCTGACATGTACATTGTACCTTACAAGCATAACATCATGATATTCTGTATCTATATTGATGTAGCTTATTACAACCAGGCTAAATGTTTTGAATAAAGCCCTATGTCAGGAATTATTACATGCAGAGGACTAGACACGATTGGTTATTGACAATTCTCTAGCCTCCTTCAAAATTATGGTTTATAATTCGCTATTCTTTTTTATTCGCATAATTAAGAATGACTGTTACTAATGCCTCGAGGTATTCTTGCACTTGCCATATCCATTTGTGAGTTCTGTCTCAATGGTTGTGAGACTGATAGTGATGACAGTTAGATGCCGTCACTACAGGTCACCACGACTTGAGACCATCATTTACATGTACCATCAACTTAATATATATCAGGAAAGAGTGTGATTTTCATTTCGAGGGGATTTCTTCGAGTCAGTAACGTATGTCAGTCTGTGCTGATTAGCACTAGCGTCAGAAAATTTAAGTTCCACAGGAGCAAACAAATTGCAATTCATGTCACACTGACTGGTTTTGCTCTTAAGGCAGAATGCGTCCTGGGGACAGATATTCTATCGGATTCTCAAAATTTTACAACAGATTTTGGTCTGCACTTGATGGGTCTCGTTTTGAAGCTCATTGAGTAAATAAAGTTTTCACCGGCTTATTTTGTTTTGTTAAATAAACACCATGATTTTTCCAATTGAGTTACCACAGCGTTGGCAGCCATTTTGAATGCCTTGTGTTTGCTTGTCGGGTAATTTATTTTTCTAGTACAAAATTTGGCTCGGTGACCCCTGAGTTCTATTCTTTCTTTTGAAATGAAATTATTTCACAGTTGCCTTACGTAAAATTTAAGTAACAGTTTAAATCTTTCAATTACGAAGGGCGAACTACCTTAAGAAAATCAAGGTTTTGTGGCAGATTCATGTATAAACCCCGCTGTGTTCCCCTGTCGAATAAATGCTCAACAGAAAGTTTTAAAATTTTGCTCGGAGTTTCCTTAAGGTACATGTAACTATAGATTATTCTCTGTTTATCAAGAATACAAATCAGGGGTCACCGTGTAACTCTTGGGTTAAGAAAATTAAATTATCAAACATTTTCTGATATTTGAAATTCTAAATGACTACCATATCCTTTTTAATGTATGCAGAAATTTGATTGTTTTTGTATATTTAAAAACGATAGACCAAGCAAAGCAAAATGGGAAAAGTTACTTTCCTTCATGAGCGTCAAATTGGGCAAACCAACGAGAAGAAGACTAGGAAAGACGTGTAAATGTCAGTGTCTAAAACAATGTCCCCGAGGCAACTTCTATCTTGGGTAAGCGTGTTTACGTGCTCAAAGATGTCTACGAATATACTGTTGCAGCATCACCGGTCAAAGGTGTCATATACTGGGTGCACACTGCCTAAAATTGTGATTAAATTTCAACGAATTACTTTCTCTGCGATGTTCAAGATTACCCGCTCTGATGTAAAGAAAAAGATAGATCAATAGATTACTTTTACCTTTAGGACGTTGTAGTTTGTTTTTCCGGCCGTGTTCGGTCCAATGTTAAATAGTTATATTCAATTACAATTGACCCGGTTTACACAGGTTTTATGGAAAGAAATATATATTGTCTCAGAAATTACATGCCGCTGGTAATCTCTTGGTAATGGTAGGTTGAGCTGGCTTATGCCAAAGGATCAAAGATTTTTAGGAAGTAATAATATTTGCTGATACGGTATTCATGTGTTTTGCTTATTATAAACTGATCAACTTTACTTTACCTGTAATAGTGCATGCAGTTTTTTCACAAAATAGCTGGTTATGTTGATTATTGGTACTGTGAAGTTCTTTATGCAAAATACGGAATATTGTTAAAAGCCTCTGAAGTACGTCTACATTAAAGGTATACTATCACCTGCTCCAATTTTGCCACAGTTACCATGGAAAGAGAAAATCTAACCAATCACAGATTTTAAGTGGTGGCCGCTTTTTAAAAAGTGTCCTCACATGGGCATTTTGAATACAAAGGAACGCCCTTTTGACCATATATGGGCACATTTAGATTACAGGTCACTGTATACCTTTAAGAATTTACAGAGAATTGCACGACTTTTCCGCTTTAATGTTGACTTTGCAACAATTATTAAGTGACTTGTTGTCTGGCTGAGAAAGGCAGCCCCCACAGAAAACACTTCATAACAGAAGAGGTCAAATACATTTTATATCATTTGTAAGCTTACATTTAACACGATTGGAACTAATTTAGGATAATTGGATAGTGAAGTAATGTCTGTTTAATCTGCAAAATTTAAGTTCATCTGCTTTCTTTTTACGTAACACACCTGCTTTTAAGTTTTAGAGTACTTTGTAATATTGAAACATTAAGCTATATGGCACTGTCACAAGATGGTACGGACTGCCCTAGCCAACTGGAACGTGGTTTAGAATTGCCGAATATGAGTCAAAAACAGTTCCCTGTGACAGGCACCTTACTTACACTGTTGAGAAATGTGAACAATGTGAAGATTCAATTCTCCCAAATTAGTTCAAATCGTGTTAATTTTACAAATCAGGTTTTAGACAGGCACACATTCAACAGCAAGTAACTAACACACGCCTTGGCTAATAATCTACGGTGTACTAAGGCCCTGAAGTATAGACGATTGTTGTTATTGGTTGATGGGGTCTTTGTGGAGCTTTTTGTTTTGGTTTATTTTTGGTGGGTGTTTTGATATGGTGGCTGCTTGTCCCAGTCTCGGTTGAAGACATTTAAGTTAAAAAGTGATGTATAGTAGTGTATAATACCGCCAAATGTGTGAAATGTCATGCACACACTTAACGCTAATAGATTGAAGTTGGTCACGATACAGTGTAGCTCGGAAACGTTTGAAATGAGATACAATCCTGTACCAAATTTCAAATGAATGATAAGTCACTGTTTGTGCTTACACAGACAAGATGAAGAGAGTCGATGCCCTTGTAACTCTTGAATCTGCTTAGCCTTTAGCCGACTCTTTTGGATACTAAAGTTCTTATCGTCCCTTCACGCAATTTATCTGGCCGAAATCTTGACGCAGGAAAAATTATCGTTCCGTCGAAGCGTTCCCATGTCGATTTCCTTACAAATGCATTTATATCTCTATCACAACAGCCACTTTCTTGATCTGTTGAAGATTAGTAGACTTGTGATCTTATTTCCTGAGATTTGAGTAGAGTTTATACTGGTGGAAGTTTTCTGCTGAAAGGTCGCTGCCTGTCACTTGGCGAATGGCATAACACACGCATCCCTCTTTACGGCGTACTTGTATCGTTAATTCACCCGTAATCTCGCGCTACTAAACTTTCTTATCATTTAAATGTCGGTTATAAAACATCCTATCTTAACACTCTGTTTTCAGAGAGAATGTCAACGTGAAAGAAGACTTCCGCGGAAAACATGCCAGTCGGAACAAGCATAGACAGGTCCTCGCCCCACCCCGCCCATATAATGTCAATGGAACAAGTGTGTCTTTAGCCGACAAGTTTTAGTCTTTTTACAGGTGTGAACAATATAGTCATGCCGATCGAAACTGTGAAACGTTTAAAACCTATAGAAAGATTATATATCAAACAGCACACATGAGGGCTAACCTTTTACATTTAACATTAGGGTCTTGAATATTGAATCAGGGTTTTAACCAAATCGAAATTACGAAAAAGGGTAATGGCAGATAGTACGACCCATTTGTCACAGTTAGCAATGAAATTGAATACACATACACAGTGTCACAAAGAGGTGCATTCAAATAGAAACATGTTCATTTTACTTCTCTTAAAGTATATATATATATATATATATATGTATATATATATATATATATATATATACATATTTATATGTATATATATATATTTATATACATAAATTATAAATATATATATATAAATTATAAATATATATATATTATTTATAAATATATATATATATATATATATATATATATATATATATACACATATATATATATATATCACGTCATTAAGATAAGCCATGATGTTGTCACGTATCTAAACGTTAAACAGGTGGAAAATGACCACCGGAAACAAAGTCACGTGACAAAGGCGATTTGAACGTCATGGTTGAACCTACTTTGAGATCTCCGATGAATTGAAATGATACTTAAGGGATAGCATCGGTCAGCGGATGCGGCTGTTCACGTCATACCGCCATGCTAATTGCGACAGTTTGTCCGCCTTTTTTAACGATGGTTCATCGGTTTGTTGGCACAGCTGATGAGCAAGATGTTCTCTCATTAATCTGGTCTTTTCCATTTTAATACATGGTTCTTAATAGTGATATAGTGCAGATATCACATTAAGGAAACGCTGAAACGAGATTCAAATTGTCCATGTTGATACCATTCGCGTCTTGAATTTCTTTTAAAGCAATTTCGTAAGCGAATCTTCTAAACTTAATGCGGGCATTTGAAACTCTTTGCTTTCGAGTCAAGAAAACTGGCGGTTACATGTATATGGTGTGATCTTCAACGATGTCCAAAATTCGAACTCTTTAATAGACTAACCACATATCAAACAGCAACCCACAAACAAGGAAATACTATTATTTAATTTATGGCCAGGTTAGTGGGGAGGCGATTTAGCTCGATATCTGTAATTATTTCAGTAACTGATAGATTGCGATTCGGAAACACCACTATTTACGACTGACCTCATACAAATCAATGACGCTCGAAGTATCGCGGTTGGCGCCAAATAAAACCTTAAATAGGATTTAACATCGCTACACGTTAAATACAGGGGGGAGTGAGTATACTAGAGAAGTGAATGAAACAGACGTAAAAACTATCTCATAATTCAGTTTGGTTTCTGTCGAAATTTTGCATCTCAACATTCTATGGCATCAAGTACCTTACTACCAGCCTGTTATTGTTCGTGTACAGGCTAATACGGACACCTAGTGATTTTCTGGTTATTCTTCTAAGGGTCCGGTCGTGAGGCAAAGATGAATTAAATTAAGGATTAATAAGGATTCCTGTTTGTGCAGGGGAAAGGGGGCATACACACAACAGACACTAACAGGTAAAAACGAAAAAAATACACAAAAAATGGAAAGGAAAGAATGAACAGAATGAGATCCATGTCTATCGTTTCCGTAAATACATACATACATACATACATACATACATACATACATACATACATACATACATACATACATACATACATACATACATACATACACACACACACACACACACACCACACACACACACATACATACATACATACATACATACATACATACATACATACATACATACATACATACATACATACATACATACATACATACATACATACATACATACACGCACGCACGCACGCACGCACGCAAGCACATACATACATACATACATACATACATACATACATACATACATACATACATACATACATACATACATACATACATACATACACACACACACACACACACACACACACATACATACATACATACATACATACATACATACATACATACATACATACATACATACATACATACATACATACATACATACATACATACATACATTACTGTAATCTTATCGCACTCAGAGGAAGCAATTTCTATTGGAAATGATAGATAGATAGATAGATAGATAGATAGATAGATA
Source organism: Ptychodera flava (assembly GCF_041260155.1). Classification (NCBI taxonomy): domain Eukaryota; kingdom Metazoa; phylum Hemichordata; class Enteropneusta; family Ptychoderidae; genus Ptychodera; species Ptychodera flava. The sequence continues at coordinate 27,006,064 of NC_091938.1, read as the reverse complement.
GATAGATAGATAGATAGATAGATAGATAGATAGATAGATAGAGAGAGGGAGAGATAGATAGATAGATAGATAGATAGATAGATAGATAGATAGATAGATAGATAGATAGATAGATAGATAGATAGATAGATAGATAGATAGATAGATAGATAGATAGATAGATAGATTAGATAGGCAGATAGAGTCACACATCAATAATGGATTAATTAATTGATTGACATAGAACGAACGACTAACTAACGAATGAATGAATGAATGACGTAAGACGTAAAAGAAATAATCCACAAAACGAGCATTAAGTCAGTCATAGGTCACGTGCCTGAAACCTAAATATGTACACGTCATCTAACCATTTGATCCAGCCTTGTTGTATATTTCATTTGTTATGGATTTGAAATCAACATTCTCGCCGAAACATCTCATCTTTAAACTACAATTTATCTAGATTAAACATGAAAGGGAGGCCGAGGAAACATTGACACCCACTTTAGCGATATGCGTTTAATAAAAGACAGACAAAAGCGTACAGAAGATATGGCAAACTAATTCTACCCTTCTTCACTTCAAAATATCTCAGTGCCTGCTTACAACCTTGAATAATTTACCTCTCATCAAACGACAAATCAGCGATCATTTGCCGGTATTGACGTTGTTGAATGAAAAAAACAGCTTCGGTTTAGATTGATCTCTTTGTTACAAGCTGGCCTGAAGATATCTGTCGCAGTCTAAATACGATGCAAGAACTGTGAGGGCGCCCGCCTCCTGGGGCTCGGTTCAAGTAGCTTGATGTATATGATAAACGAGACGAGGACAAGAAAGAAGAACACCATAACCCATAATGCAAAATTGAGCTTGATTGGAAGCGCCTAGCTCGGCAAATAATGATTTATAAGGCATAAAAAATCGTTATTCGCCAATAGTAAAGTGAATAAAACATTGAGTGACGATTGCATCGTAAAACTGAGTGTCTCTGCTCTATTCCACGCAGCCTGGTCCTACAGGTTTCGATTGCTCTTGATGCCTTTCATGGGTATAACCTTTTATCACTTTGAAATTTACTCTATAGAATGAAATCTTGTCTTCAAGTGTTGTTACAATCTTCCATCATCGTGGAATAAGCCTTTGTATGACGTAGGTGTCGTTGATGATACGCCTTCTACGAACGACAATTGCCGCTCAACTCAACCTGAGAAGTAGGCAAAATATGGTTCTGACGCCAGCACGGGAAATTTCGAAAGCAGGCTGGAATTTGGTCTGCCGCCAGAGAGGGTAGAATCGGGAACGGCCTTTCCTCGCTCTCTGCGGGTTAATATTGCAGACTGCACTTCGCTGCATTCCTTGAGAAGCCCAGTCCCGCGTGGACGCCGATATCGGAGAGGAACTCGTGATGCAGGACATACGCTTTGATAAATGGTGTGATGACGGCATCGTTCGTGCCTTATACATTTAATGACACAGGCCGCCGCCCCTGCGTTGCAACGTTCCAAAACGTTTACGTTAAACTTGCGTCAGAAGGGTTGGAATATCCCAAGGCTCGAGATAAATGATTACTCTAAAATTAAGATAGACTTTTGAAGTCGTGAAAAGTCTGTGCATGTAGCAGCAGGCGCTTTTCGAGAACTTTTTTGTTCTGTCAGTGTTGTTTGCCGTGAACTCAGTAAAGGTAGAATGAGACTCAGATTCGGATTAGCAAAATGTTTACAATACTTTTGGTTATTTTGATGTTTGCATTTTGTTTTTGTTTATGAGAGGGGCTCATTTTGAAGTTTATTGAGTAACTAACTTTTTCACCGGCTAATTTTTTGTGAAATTCGAAAATTTTATATTCCTTCATTGAATTCACACAGAGATGGCAACCATTTGGAATTTCCGATGACAGTAAATATTGGGTAATTTGTTTCTCTGGTGCCAAAGTTTGCATGGTGACCCCTGATTATTTTTCAAGATTTCGAAAGAGAAAACTATGGTGTAAAATTTCCACAAGGAAGGTTTCATGAAAAGTTAAAGTCTTTTAATTTCGTGGCATGTACCACCGTGAGCTTCACTTACAGGGACTGTAGTAAACAAAAGAATATATCTGCGATCGATAATTGTATACTATATGTAAATGCTTCTTTGGTAAAGCCGTGTTACACAACAAAACTTAAAGAGATATCCACGAAACTATTATTTTAGCGCAATATTACACAGTCTTTCACATGTTTGTCATTCACTATTGTTTCAGTACTTTGACCTTGATTTCTACATTTCGTTCCTTTGAGAGTCTTATTCTAGTCATTGATTCCGCTGCGTGCTTTCTTAGAAAGTACGAGGTCCATATATCTTTGTCCGTCCAAGTGTGTCGTTTTAAGTGACATGGTAAAGTGTTTCGTGAGCTGTTATTCACATGGCGCCCCGCTGGATCCGAAACTTCAACAGCCCTTGTGATGAAGTACGGTGAAAATTGCTCAGGGTTGTTTGGAAGTCCCTTTGATATCATGATAACGGGTATTGTGAACTATGGCATTATTACAATGCTTAATATACTTTTTTATCACTTTACAAAATTGTTACTTCTCAGTAAAATGTGTCGCTTGGCTTGGAGCGGTGCCCTCGCCCAATCGATGATAAATAAATCACGGGACACGCGCTTTGTATAGGAGAAGTGGACTTTTGAAGTGTAGATATTTTTACAACGTATGCAATTATGATATCTATACTCCAACTTTTAAGCATCCGTTCAATCAAGCCAAACAAACTTAAACCTATTTCAGAGAAAATAACGGTATGCTGAAGAGAGTTGTTAAGGATCTGGGCCCAATTCACTGATAAATATTACCGGTTATATCTGATATCTGTGGATAGTGACTAACTTTGGTTGAAGCAAAAATGCTTCTTGAGGACAAACAGAGCAGAACTTACCTTCTTCGTGGTCTGGCTTGCTGACAGTTCATCGCAAACTTACTTCAAGTTGGCTTCATGATACTAAAAGGATTGTAGGTTCAGTCTGTGTTTGTCGGTTCACGTACTATTTTCACCACAGGGCGGTTTTTTTTTTCCTATTTAGAATGGATGTAATATTTCATAATCTTACTGCACACTGAGCTCCGGATGAGTGATGACCACCATTATCAGTATGAATATAACTATGATAGATGAAGGCAAAGCCGGAAAGAATGCGTGACAACATTATCCAGACACATTTATTACACATTAGTTTATTACATTCCTCACTAAGTTTGTCAGTTGTCCTACTAACACTGAGAAGTGAGTAACTTGGGCAAATACATAATCGCATTTGGCCGTCCTGAACGGGGGCGACGAGCTGGATGAGTTACAGCAGGGCACAAATTGTCGGCGAAAAGCCACGTATTAATCGTGCTGACGCTGGGGTACTGTGGTCCGCCTGCTCTTATATCAGCTTCCGGTTTATACCTGAGATGGGTTATTGGCCACTTTGGCAATCGTCGTTACGACTGCTAATCGTGTAAATTGAATGGTCTTGCACGTTCGTTTTCAAGTTTCTGTATCTGGATGTGGTGATAAGGTGGTTATTTGACATTGCGCCGTATGCGTGTTGTGATTTCCAGGGTACACGTGTGACGCCGCGTGTACGCAGACTCTGCGAGTCCATTAAACCGAAGCGTCCCAGGAACTTAAACCCTCGTTCATGACACCAAAGGAGGGGAAGTTTGTAACGGCTGAGTGATGGCGTAGCTCAATGCTCCAGCAATTCTACAGAGGATGTTAGCAGATTAACATGTGTGTAGTCGACAGTATCATACACGTAGGACTTCAAACTTGAATGCACATCTATCTATATCGAATCCAGTGTTTCACAGATAAGGCCCACGATTTTCTTTGTCAAGTTTTGTCGTTCATGATTCTTCCGTCCCTACAGTGTGGCGATGCACCAAGATAAAATGTTAAACTGTACAAAGAAAAAAGCTACGAGGAGATTTCAAAAGAGACAGGAAATACGTTAATTTAACACTGGCCACAAACGCTTGTTCTGTTGCGATATCGATTTTCAAATCTTGTAAAAATTCGAGTGGGCTTTTAATAACATCTGTAGACCGTAAATTCTACGCGTAAAGCGCTATCAATAGTAATATTATTCGTCTACAACTCAGACATCTAAATGTCGAAGATCGCCATTTAGTGGCGCAAGAGATTGAAGAGTTCCACCTTGATTCATTTAAAGATAAGACAGAGAGTTATAATCTCTGGCACGATAATCTGCTGGATTAAAAATACAAAGCGTTGTCTTCTCTGTAGAATTTATGTTGAAGGTCTTGATAAAGAAATTCACATGGTATAACTCTTGTCGTAGGGTTTGAGTTTTTCTAGTTTAGAAGCAACGTGTGTGGGAATGGCAATTCAACTACAAATACAACACTGTGCCGACGACGACGATGATGATGATGATGATGAGGCGGAGGAGGATGAGGATGATGATGATGATGGCATCGGCATCGGCAAAAACCTCTATAAACAACAACAACAACATCAACAATCATAATCATCATCATCATCATCATCAACGTTGCCGTCGTCATCATCGTCATGATCATCTGCATCATCATCATCATCATCATCATCATCATCATCATCATCATCAACGTTATCATCATCATCATCATCATCATCATCATCATCATCATCATCACCATTATCATCGTCATCATCGTCATCATCATCACACTTCGTCGTTGTTATTTCCATCGTTGTAATAATCGTCGTCTACGTCATCAGCATGACACCAGTTCTTGCGTTGAGAGCACAGCTTGTTCAACGTGCCCAGAACACGTGACCCTGAACAGAATTTCCATTTTTCCTATCGAGGGCGCGGAAGATGCCAATGGCACTGGCTGTCCAAAAAGAACGATCGTAAAGTTAATGTCATCGTTTAGGCAGGCGTCTTGGGATTCAAGACAAAGTAGCAGCATTGGGATAACTGATAAAAACCGATATATCGCCGAGTAACACAGGCGTGGACTCCGCGAAGAGTGTGACACTGAAGTACAAAGGGCAGATCAGACAAACTTACAAAGCCCAGTATATCAGCTGACATCACGCCATTGTTCCGAGAACATCAAATTTTAAATGAGCCGTTGATTGATGATAGCATTTTCATCAGAAGCGATGTATATATGCTCTGGTGAAATTAACTCCATTCAATTAATATGCTTGTCATCAAAACAATGTTCGTTTCCTGGTATAGTCTATAAATGATTAATCGCGATGTCACAAGCAGGAACAATTATCATAATTTCTTGGGCGCTTTTTAATTCAGAAGGAGAAAACAATGTAAAAAGCGTTCACATGAAGCATTTGTAGTTATTTTAAGTATTTTAAGTATTTGAGATCCTTGCTAAATGCCAACGACTGGTATTCAGATGGTCATCATAATCGTCAGTAATGTCATTCGTGCACTTGTGTCTCAGTCTGATGATATCATCTAAGAGGCCGTATCGATCTTTCGTTTATATCGGATAAACTACATCCTGTTCAAATGTGATACTAACAAGGATCTCGCTGCCTTCACTTTGCTCCGGGCGCACATTTATTGGCTGACCATAAATTGTTTTCATGTCCCGACCGGGGATTGATGATTCTGGCGGCTTTTGTTTCCCTTTTGACATTATAAAAAATCTTAGATTGCAGCGATACTTGCGGAGAGCTACTAGAATCGATTGGAAATCTTGCAAGACGTTCGCTACCTTAAACGAAACAGGAAGTATTCATTAGAAGGAATGACCTTATTGGTATTAAAATGCTGGTAGTTTCTTTATGACGACTTGAAAATGTCAAAAAGACAAAAGATAAGATTTTAACAGGGAACATAATGCATGCACTTTTACTTCAATATTACGTTTCATTTCTATGCTTAGAACCTTATAGAGAAATATTTACTCGCGACGCAAAATTTTCCGCACACAGAGGCAATTTGCCTGACGTTTAAATACAATTTTTTAAACGAGAAAACAAAAATAAGAAATGATCATCCCGCTACTGTGCCATTGGTCATCTCAGCATACAAATACATTTTGCTTCCTCCGAAGGGCTCTTTCACTTGCAACCTTTGACCCTAAAATGCCTATCAATTAAGGTGGTATGATGGCTCGCAGCTGAAATACTTGAATTTTTGCTCAAGTTTTCTTCAGGGAAACTTTCAACCGTTCTCCTGTCAAATCAAGAGTAAAAATGAGGATCACCGTACAAACACTCAACTGGTACTAGAGAAACAAATAACCTAATATTTGCCGGATATTTGAATTCAACATTGCCGCCATCCCTGAGTTAACTCCATGGGGAAAAACGAAACTTTAATTTTCGAAAACAAAAGACAGTTAACACCTTCTGATCTATTTTGGGATTTTCTGATCTTGAGGTTTTCTGATATTTACATGATAAATTTGTTAGTTTCACTGTAATTGACTACTATTTTGCAAAATTTTGTTATCAAAAGTTTATGTTTATGGTTTATAATTTCAGGCTGCTAAAATTTCCTGCATAATTCTTTAGTTTGCAAAATTCGCCTGTTTGAAGGTTCTTCATAATGATTGACATAAAAATCACAATTCAAAATTTCCATTCAGTCCATGTAATATATTTTAAAATTTGCAAGTTCAAAAATCACATTTTTATATATGTCCAAATAATTTATAATTTCATCAAAAATAAATTCAGATGTAAGACATACTTGCAAAAGTGAAACCCAAAATTGACAGTACAAAAAAACATTTTTATTGACTATCATTTTTATTCAACAATTAATGAATAAAATAATACAGATTTACAACAAGAAAATTGAACTGAGATATTTTACAGGCAAAAAAGTAACTTTGCATTGGCTTTCTCAAAAATAAATCTTTTTTGGAATTTGCGCAGCATATTATTATCAGTTTGGCTATATTACCTCTGTCATAAAAAAAAATTACATTTTTGGAAGAATAAAACAGGCAATTGATATTTGAGACGGCGTTCAATTGAACGCCATCTCAAAGAATGCTTGAGATGGCGTTCAATTGAACGCCATCTCAATGAATGCTTGAGACGGCGTTCAATTGAACGCCATCTCAAGCATTCTTTGAGACGGCGTTCCATTGAACGCCATCTCAAGCATTCTTTGAGACGGCGTTCAATTGAACGCCATCTCAAAGAATGTTTGAGACGGTGTTCAATTGAACGCCATCTCAAGCATTCTTTGAGACGGCGTTCCATTGAACGCCATCTCAAGCATTCTTTGAGAAGGCGTTCCATTGAACGCCATCTCAAGCATTCTTTGAGAACACCGTCTCAAACCCTGTAGAAATGATGTTCAATTGTGCACTGTGTCCAGGAAAATTTATTGATATCTGATGTTGTCATGGTCAAAGCATAGAAATATGAAATTGTATGTGTTACAATTTTCAATAGCAAATGACAGGAATAATTCTAGGACACAGGGCCTTGTACTTGTTAAGAAATGACCAATACTTTCCAAACAAGTGAATTTTACTGAATACATGAGACCTTCACACAAACACCTGATACAGTACACAGCAAAAACTTGTGTTCAATTAAGCCCTGCTTTGGCATGACTTAGATAAGCCCAAAACAAGCCCAAAGTAAGTCTGAGACCCACAGAATAGCTTTCAACACTACATTATCTCTTACAATGTGCAGGAAATCACATATAAATGTAATTCAGTGGCAATGATAGTTATCACCTTTAGACTCAATGGCCCTAGACAAGGTGAGAATGAGACATGCAGACTTTGCTGTCAAGCTGGGTATGCTTTGGGCTTGCTTAAAGCCCCACTCAATTATCAGATTTATCTAATATAAATATTATTTCCTTGATAAAATATTCAATGGAAAACAAAGAATGACAAACTGTTAATGGGCTGTTGACACATTCGCTAATGTGAGAACCAGGGGTTGAGAAGGGCGCCTTAAGGCTAGCCTTAAACAAGCTTAAGACTGGCATTAGGCTTGTTTTCTGCTAGCCCTGGACATGCCTTTCTGAATGGAAGTTTTGCTGTGTAGTGTTGCTGTTTCACTAAACTACCGAATAAGAGAGCAGACAGTGAGAAGGGCAGCTGCATTGGCTACATGTGCCACAAGAAAATGACAAGCTCAATTGTATACAACTTATACAACTTAATCTAATTTAAGAAATGTACAGAAAGAAAATTAACAAACTTTGTCAGTAATACAAGAAGAATTCCTCCATTACATCCCGTTACATCACTGTCACTACAGTTTCTGAGTACATGTTTACTTTGATTCCACCAGATCATTCATCCGATGAAAGTTTCGTTGCTCAGCACGTGGTTGTTAAACATGCCCAGTTTCCAGGTCTACATACTTTAAGGTCTTGGGCTTATCATAGGAAAAAATATCGCTGTAGATTTGATGTTCACTTCTCATCTACACGTAGTTTCTGTACATGTGACTTACACAGACCACAAGACCACAATGGTTAACGCTTCCAAGGTGTCTATCTCTTATTTGAATTATTGTATCCTTTTGCTGACACAATGTCTACATTTTTTTTTCTGTCTGTATGTGTTGTCATTGGTGACTTCTTTTGGCCAGAAGCTGTGATCAGAAAAGATAAACAAATGGTCATGATATTGACTTTGAAAAAAACAACATGTTATGATATGTCATGAAAAATACAACAAAAACTGTTGATGACACAGCACTCCCATTTTATAGAAATACTCAGTGCTAGCAAACATATACAGCAACATTGTAATCCTACAGAATGATGCTAAGAAAATTCGACTGCAAATCATTCTTATACTGAAGCATATATGAAGTACTTCATCTCATAATGACCTGGGCACCTAATTTGTAAGAAATGGGATAAACACTTTCAAAGAAGAAGATAGTTTGATCACAAAGTGGAAAATATTGCCACAAAATACATATATGATAATTTTGCCATCATTTCAATGATGAGGTTCATTTAAACAACGGCACATCTACCGGTACATCACACATGGCATGACTACTCAAAAATCAGCTCAACATGAGCAGAGGTTTGGAAGTTTTTGATCTGGACGGACAGATAGACAGACATACAAACACTGTACGGACATACAATGTATAGTCAGACATATCACATGCAGATATTTTGATGCCATTGCAAACAACCTCCCAGTTGCCATGTGTATGGCAAATGGGACATAAAAAATTGGAAAATTTTAAGCAGAAAAATATTATTGGTTTAGCTTTCATGACGATTGTGAAATTGTCCAATAAGCTAAATTTTGTGTAGAAATAAACAATATTCTGACTTGGCTTTCATAATGATTAAAACTGTGAGCTTAATTGATGATCCAAATGTAATAACACATACATATACCATTAGTTTTAGTGGTCTCCAGTTAGCAAAAATTAAATATTACATGTGCATGAAAAGTGCATTATTATGCTTTAATCACTCACAGTGCCCAAGGGTGTGCTGAAAATTAAATGGCAGGAAATGAAAGTGCTATAACATATTTGGAAAGGAATTTGATATTCAGAAATGTTTTAAGTTCCTCCTTTGCAATGTCAATTTTTTCTCAGACACCCCCACCCCTGCACGTAGTACAAATATCTGTTTTCAAGTCCCCGCCATTACTGGAAAGAGAGAGAATGTTGGACAGATTTGATCTTTGTCAGATAATCACACTTACATTTTAAGGGTTAATGAAAGGCTGGTGGACTGGTGGTCTTTTCTTACAGGTAATAAGTCTCCCATACATCATCTCTGTGTCAAAATCCTGAAAAAGAAAATTTTACAGGAGTCATATGTCTAAATCATTGTCCCTCACTGAACACTTACATGATATACCAGTAGTTTATTATTACATCACAGATAGAGTTGGACTGTTGTCTATAAAATTAATAATTACAGTATACATGTATGGTATGAGAAATGACAAAGTTCCACTCACATTTATGAAATATCTATTCTATGCTAGCCACCACTGACTTTACATGTATGTCATATAAACTCTCTGACATCATTTCTTATCTTTCTATGCCAAAATAAGTATAAGTTTATACAGAAAGATGCATCCCAAGCATTTCCATCTGTGGCAGAGATCTTGCTAGAACAAATAATTAATAAGATGCTCGTAAAAAATACAATCTTGTGCAGATAAATGAACATATGGGTGAATTTTTTACTTGTTTGTTACTCAATTTTCTTAATATTTACTTTTGTTGAAGATGACACTGCATCCATGATGAATATAAAGATGGGCTTCTTTTGTGAATTATGCCCAGGGGAGGTTTTTGGTAGATCCTGATAATAACTGGACAGTTTGTCTCTCCTGAGATCATTTAAGCTCAAACTTCACAGTTTGTATGGCAAATACAGTATGCTGATGGATCAAATACAGAGTTGATGATGTAGTGATTAATTCTCTATCTCAACCTCTACTGTTCTTGTCACACAAGGAATGATTTACAAATCATGATTACAGCTGAGAAAAACAATCAAGTGATTTTTCTACAATGTTATAAAAATATGGACTACATTTTAAAGTTCTGTTTGGTCGCATAAATGGTTTTCTAATGGCCAGTATATTGACATACCCCCCTCCACTGTATACAGACTGCAGCCCTTTTTCCCACAATCAGAGGGGCTTGGATTTGTAAACAATGGTTTAACAATAGGTTAAACAAAATATAACATTACCTTCATTCAAGTTTCGCTCGCCAGCTAGTGCATTCACAAGCATTTCTTGGTAAAGCTCACAGGCTGAGGAATCATCGAAAAGATTTGGCCAAACTTGCTGGATAAACAGCGTCAATATTCCCATGGATGTTTACATTCCATTCCGCACCTCAAAAGTCGAGCCAATGTGTTATGTAATGAGCTTAACCCGTCCTCATTGCTCCGATGTGTGGCTGATCGGTCAGCGCTGGAACCCGTCTTTGCGCATTTATCACGCTACGAGATCTACAAGACATGTTCTCCCTGGCATAAATGTGATGAACTGGGCAGTAGTTCAACTGTCAGTCAACTTCGACGAGCAGTCTAGATAAATTAGTGGTGGTGTACTCTCTCGCTGATGAACGCTGCTGTGTACTGAAGTCGCTGGTCTTGCATAAACTGTAAACAATTCCCGAACAATCATTTCATGGCGGCATATTCCATTTTAATACAGGTACACCTAGGGCTTGCCGCGCGGTTGTGTTAAAGGTACATTTTGTTCTACAATGCCGTAAAGTTTTCCTACTGTTTAAAATACTGGGAAGTATGTTACAGTCTTCATGATTGTTGTGGAGGTGTAGTCAATGATATGTTTCTCGTTAAGCGAGACGCCAACTCTTACACCAAGTAAAATGGTCTTTGCAAATTAACATAGTAAAGGTCACGGGGTCACCCAGCTGTGAGGCTTTTGCATCGTTTCAAGTCGAACGTGTAAAGTAAACGGCGCGGCATTCGAATGATTTTGTTATGTCCACTGCACTAATTCCTACGTTGGGACAGGTTACTGATTCCGAATGTAGAACATCCATTACTCCGACGATTTAATGGCAGGACTACATAGAAACTGCAACGGAAACCTGGATATCGCCGATGAATTTGATGTCTGTCAACACTGTTGTGGAGCTGGAGTGACCGTGCTGTTCCCGAGAAATGATGTCAGCACTTGCAGAGCATGCAGAGCGATAGCTGCAGTACAGTAGCTCGAGGTTTTGCCTGGGTATTTGGGTCGGACGGCAAAACCGACCCAAATACCCAGGCAAAACCTCGAGCTACTGTACTGCAGCTAGCAGAGCGAAAGGAATTGTGATCGTAGCGTGAACGTTAAGAGGTGAAAGCACCGCCAAACGGACCCTTGGAGTTATGTTTGAAAGGATGGTACGTATAAAAAGCTATATTTTCAGTTATATCAGTGGTTAGGCATCTCCATTGAAATGATTTACCTGACACAGTGACAGTCACCGACGATAAGGGACTCATCATTAGGGAGCCTTCAGAAATTACAGGGGGGGGGCAATTGGGGGAGGGTCACTTTTTAGAAAACAGTTCAAGGGGAGGGTCACTTTTTTATAAACCTATCGGGGGGGGGGGGGTCACTTTTGACAGAAGCTGATTTTATGGCCAAAACTTTGATTGTCCATGATATATTTCCTGAATAGGAAATCACCAACAAAATACGTACACATTATCCACAAGTTTCACAAGCAAAGAAGATAAAGTGGTATCCTACACATCTTGAACAGTTAAAACTGATAAAAGACAAGAGGCAAAACATATGCAACAGGTGGAAAAGTGTATATCTATTATCAAATGTACATAAATTCAAAGATATTGTCAGTTTTATATTGGAAAACTTGTGCATAGTTCTCTCATAGGCTACGTACCATGTACAGTAAATCAACTTTTGAGTGAAATTCAAAAATCAAATTTCTTCAAGTGCACAACCATGGACTTACAACCACTCTAGTTAAATCAAAAACATTAATATAAATAATCAAGCACACATACATGCACAGATTTACCTAGTTTTGTATTGGAAAAAAAATTATTCATTGTTTCATCGTAGACCGCCATGCATAGTGAATTAACATTTCAGTGAAATTCCAATATCAAAGTTCTTGCACAACCATGGACTTACAACCACTCTAGTTTACTAGTTTAATCAAAAACATTAATATAAATAATCAAGCACACATACATGCACAGATTTACCTAGTTTTGTATTGGAAAACAAATTATTCATTGTTTCACCATAGACCGCCATGCATATTGAATTGACATTTTAGTGAAATTCCAAAATCAAATTTCTTGCTCCATCATGGACTTACAACCACTCTACTTTCATCAAAAACATTAATATAAATAATCAAGCACACATACAGTACATGCACAGGTTTACCTAGTTTTGTATTGGAAAAAAAAATTATTCATAGTTTCATCATAGACCGCCATGCATAGTGAATTGACATTTCGGTGAAATTCCAAAATCAAATTTATTGCACAACCATGGACTTGTAACCATTCTACTTTAATCAAACACATTAATATAAATAATCAAGCACACATACATGCACAGATTTACCTAGTTTTGTATTGGAAAAAAAATTATTCATTGTTTCACCATAGACCGCCATGCATAGTGAATTAACATTTCAGTGAAATTCCAAAATCAAAGTTTTTGCACAACCATGGACTTACAACCACTCTAGCTTACTAGTTTAATCAAAAACATTCATACAAATAATCAAGCACACATACATGCACAGATTTACCTAGTTTTGTATTTGAAAAAAAATTATTCATAGTTTCATCATAGACCGCCATGCATGGTGAATCAACATTTCGGTGAAATTCCAAAATCAAATTTCTTACACAATCATGGACCTGTAACCACTCTAGTCTAGTCAAGAACAATAATGTAAATAATCAAGCATACATAAATGCACTGATTTATCTAATGTTGTATTGGAAAAAGTTATTCATAATTTCATCATTGACCGCAATGCACAATGAATCAACATTTCAGTGAAATTCCAAAATCAAATTTCTTGCACAACCATGGACTTGTAACCACTCTAGTCTAATCAAAAACAATAATGTTAATAATCAGGCATACATAAATGCACAGATTTATCTAATTTTGTACTGCAAAAAAAAATATTCATAGTTTCATCATAGACACCATGGATACAGTAGTGAACCAGCTTTTTAGATGAAATTCAAAAATCAATTTCTCGTACACAAATGCACATTTTACTTCCCAATTCAAGCAAAGTACATTTAAATACATTATCAAACAAATATATATTACATGCAGATACGGCATGTTTTGTGGGGAAAAATTGTCAACAATTTGCCAGATAGACTCCATGTATTATGATTCGATATTTTTGGATGAAGCACTAAATGAGCCACATCTTTCCTTCTTATGGTTGCACAAAATATGGTGACCCTCCCTCCAGTAATCATCTTTAGCTCAATGGAAACCATCGTTGAAACTGCATCTGTGTGAGTTTCTTGTTTACAAACAATGTACCGGTATTTTGTTAAAGATATCCAGATGTCCCTCATCATGTGAGCTGCAACTTTTAAATTATATGATGTTGTAGATTATGACAGACTTTTAACTTTCACCAATCACCATCATACCTTAGTTACACTGTTAACATTGGTTGTACGGGTCAGATACGACCCTTGAACACAGTTTCTATGACTGCTTCCCTTTGATAATAATAGCTTTAAATTTTTACATCTTTAATTTTATTGTTCTTTAGTAAATTGTAAAATGTCAAATTTCATTTTTTCCTATCACTTTTGAATTTTCTCCTAATTTGAAATTTTAAATATTCATTTTAAGGTTTCTCTGGGAAAACACAGACTGAAGAAAAGATACGAGATGGAAACTTCAGCACTCTTAAGCCAGCTGTGATAGTAGAAGTGTTCTTTGTCCAGCATGCGAACGGGTTCTTCAGATTGAAAAACATGTTGAAGTGAAGAACTATGAGTATAAGTCCACCGACACTGCATCCAGCAGGATATTGTTGAACACTGCATTACATCCAGCACACCAGATAATCAGAAGGAAGACAATCGGAAGAAAGGCAATCAAATGAGGCAACATTGCAATCAGACTTTTTTTTGATACATGCAGCATTATTGCTTAAGAAAGTAGGTGATAAATTCTGCTCTGAAAGTTTACAATTTTCAAGCTTAACCTCTGGGAAAGTGTGTATGTACATGTGCATTGTCAGTTACAACATAAACTTCTGTACAGCTGTACTTGTACATGTAGGTGACTATTTTGATGCATACAGTATATATACCAACACCTCGAATATAGTGGAACATAGTATCAATTATGTTCTAGTGAAGGACTGATGTTTAATCAAAATGACATGCAGCAATTCACTTCTATTTTCAGCTTCACTGTTAACGATGCAAAGTTAATCAAACTGATGGATGTCGATTGTCTGTTGTCAGGCATTCGTTGTCTGGAGTATGTCACCTTTTTAGATTCCCAGCATCTTCAAAATGACTCTTCTGATTCCTTTAAAATGTGGAGTACAGGTAACCAGGGATGACTTTAATCAGATTTGTTCAAATTGTGATGAAATATGCAAATTTGTATTTTTAAGGCTAATTTTATACTTTTTCGTCAAAAATTTGTTACTTAAGTACTACTCATTCAATAGCTTGATATATTTTGTCAACAGGTTCCTAAGGGTTATTTATGTATTAAAAAATCATGAAATCTAAAAATTTTGTAATCAGGGGGCAATTTTTGCCATTTTTGCTGAAAAATTGTTTCTCAAAAACTGCTTTTCTGATAGCTTTGACATTTTATATACAGGTTCCTGGGGGTTATTTCAATGTGATGTATTAAAATTGTTATAAGATCAACACTTTTTGTATTTTTCTGGCAATATTAGCCATTTTTGGTCAAAAAAAGTGTTTCTCGATATACTACTCACCTGATAGCTTTGGTTAACATGTTCTGAAGAATGATCTTAATATAATTTGTTCAAATTATGGTGAAATCTTCCATGTGTATTTTTGCTATTATTTTTTGTTACTTTTTGTCAGGCCATCCTGAAATGAGCTAACAAAGATTTCCACCTTCATCATCAACACAAGTATCACAAATTCTAGTTATTCTGTACATGTAACACAGTGAAGCTGTATCAGCCATAGGGACGCTAGTTTATAACTGTTAATTTTGTTTTTCACTATTCCATAATCAAAATTTGCCACATGTATCTAGATTCTATAGCAGTAGTTGTGTAATTGGCATTGGTGAAAGATGCATGTATTCTTAAATACATGTATTCTTAAATAGGAAACACTCTGTGCTGTGTATTGATAATAATTTCTTCTGGGAACTTGCAAACTAGTTTGTTACTTTTAACAAGAGAGGAATTATAGCCAAAGTGTACGGTACATTACATGTGAGTGTTACAACATTGATTTGTTTTATTTTGTGATCAGTCACTAATAATCAAATTTCTGGAGGCAGCCTTTGCAACAATTAACAGTCAAAAGTTAAGAAATTGCTGCCTGTATGTGCAGGATTTGTGTGGTCTTTACCATTGTCTCCACACAATGTTTGGGAAAAGCTGGTGTTATGCAGGTAGACAAAATGTCTAATTTTTGTGTGTCTACATAATGTTATCATGTACATATTAAATTTTCTTAAATAAAAGATTAGTTCACTTAGATTTGCTGATTTTTTGAAATGCTGATACCTACAGTAGTCTTTTATTAACTACTCACTTTTTACTTTGAAACAGTACAAACACCCTCTCAAATATATCAGTTTTATTCACCAATGATAACACAAGGTGGCCTATTTGTTCATCAGAAATGTTCATTCTCCAACATTGACATGGCCTGCTTGTGCTTCGAGACGGCCTTAAATTGAACACCATCTCAGGCAGGGTCAGCCCATGCTTTGAAATGGCGTTCATTTGAACGCCACCTCAAGCAGGGCACAGGGTCAGCCTGTGCTTTGAGATGGCGTTCAATTGAACGCCATCTCAAGCAGGGTCAGCCTGTGCTTTGAGATGGCGTTCAATTGAACGCCATCTCAAGCAGGGTCAGCCTGTGCTTTGAGATGGCGTTCAATTGAATGCCATCTCAAGCAGGGTCAGCCTGTGCTTTGAGATGGCGTTCAATTGAACGCCATCTCAAGCAGGGCCAGGCTGTGCTTTGAGATGGCGTTCAATTGAACGCCATCTCAAGCAGGGTCAGCTAGCATTCTTCCGAAAAGACTGTACCAGGCACCTGCTACTGTGTCTACACAGCCGATGTTAGAGATCTTCAACAATATATGTAATAATTTTTAATTTTTGAAATTAAAATTTCTGAAACTTTAAATGTAGGTTATTTTGTGTTTCAAAGATGTCATAATGAAACCTGTCAGAAAAAGTTGATTTTTTACCTGCCAAAAAATAAGATTTTTGATGTTAAAGGTTGAAGATTTCTATTTTTCAGTTTTTAATACTTTAAAATGTCAGTTAAATAGAGAGAGTGTGAAATTGCAATAATTTACGTGAAAATATCATGATTTGGTCAAGATCAGAAAATCCCAAATTAGATCAGAAGGTGTTAGTCCTAATTATTACATTTTTATAACTCCAAGAGCTTTATAATGAGCCCAAACAAGCGATAGACCTGAAAAGTATGAAAAAAAAAGAGGTCGGATATATGCCCACGAGATAGAGTTCTTCCTTATCTACACAGTTGATTCAGACCTGAGTACACTGCGGTACGTATTATGCAAACTATGCTCGTATAGGTGACCCATTTTGTGCCCAACAAAACAATTAATTCAAATTAAATGGATTTTTCAAAAAGACAGTGCTTGAAAACTGGTTTTTATCTGATATTCAACTGGATTTGACATCTGAGTGTATAATCTTTGATGATCACTGTCATTTTGGTGTCTCATTGAGAACATGTTGACTTAGTATTAGATTATTTGGGTTTCTGACTACGAAATACAGCGCAGCACATTCACCCAGTACCGACACTATGTTTGTAGAAATTCAATTTTATCGACAGTTTGTTGCTTTAGCTTGCATTCAATGTGTTAGTCACCTTTCTAATTGTTATGGAATTATTAACTAACAAACAAACAAACACACGGAGCTACGGTCCTGGGGCCGTGCTAGACATTGACAACATTAGAAGTGACTCGAAAGAGAAAGTATGAGGACTGAGATTCAAATTAACAGAAACAGCACAAAGATAGATAGATACTGATAGATAGATGAATGGGTGATGGATAGGGGAATGGAGGGATGGATTTGGGATGGTTAGATGAATACATATATACGTATACAGACTATACAGACTATACATACATACATACATACATACATACATACATACATACATACATACATACATACATACATACGTAGGTAGGTAGGTAGGTAGGTAGGTAGGTAGGTAGGTAGGTAGGTAGGTAGGTACATGTAGGTAGGTTGGTAAGGAAGTATTACTGGACAAACACTGGCAGAAGAAAGGGGGATTGTTTGAGGCAGCCGACAGACAGACAAACAAACTAGTGTACGGGAGAGATTTGGGACAAAGGAAGAGAAACTCAAAGAGATATGACATACACGCAAACAGATATAACCTGACGGGACAGAAAATCAGAGACGCATACATAAAAAGTACTGCAAAAACAGATTTTTCAAACAGAAGTCAGGGACAGACTTAAAGGAAGCACAACGAAATAAATCATTCTTGACATCTGCAGGCATAAATTTCAATCACCAGGCGCAGTTGCGCTGCCCTACACATTAACAAACAAATATTGTCGGTCCGCTTATATCAACACTAATATTTCAATCATATCGGACGGAAATTTAAAGACGGAAAAGCGCTCAGTTAATTACATTAATATTAGAGCAAACTAGGCCCACCGGATACAGAGCTGACCCGTTTGAATGTACAAGTCATGATTAATTGGGATAAATATATGCCTTGAAGAAAATATGAGACGGCGCGGACTACTTGATATTAGGTATTGGCCCTGAAGATGTAGGAGCAATACTTGCGTAAGGAATACGACGGAATGCATGCTGAAAAGGGGTACACGGCGGATCCCTCCAACTAACAAACAGTTCAAAAACACCTTCGCAAGGTGCTTCTCTGACCGATAAATTCCCTCAGGGTAAAACTGAATCTTTAGTAATTCCATGGAAAAGAACCAATTGAAGACGTTAGTCATGCTACGTTGAAAAGACGGTCTTCCGGTCACTTAGTCCCACTCTTTTATCTCGTATATCTATTCTTTTGTTTACGCCCCAGGGGGACATTCGACATCGCAAATATAAATTGGTTGCGTGTTATCTTAATGATTCATCTTATGATCATATACTGATTTTGTTTCATCTTCCCGCTTGCAGATATTTTTAGGTGCACTTGGTCAAAAAATCCGGACGTAGGTTTTAAATTCCTCTGAGATCAAGTCATCTGATCATAAGTTGTACATGTATATGTTGAAAAGATAAAAAATAGCAAAGTCAACTGAAGAGGGCGTTTTTTCTATGTACTTTGTTCGGATCGTCTAGAATGATTTTATATGATAAAATTCGGGAGGTTATCTAAAAGGTGTATTGTTAAAAAACAGGACGTAGGTATATGTATGGCTTTTGAATATTGCTTTTAAGCAATATGTATTATTATTCCCTTCCTGAGCCAGAAAACCAGTGTTGGCCGCGCAGTTTTGCTCCCATGAATAATTTGCCAAATTGAATACTCCTCGATGACATATCTATCCAGTAGGTCAAACAAATGAGGAGACGAAGATGACAAGTATGTAAAGTCATAAAATTTGTACTAATTCAGCTTGTAATTGACTGAGAGGGAGAACGCACAGCGCGGTCTGTAGGCGTCGTCATGTTGTTAGCAAAATACACCTTTATCAAAAATGCACAAGAGACAGACATTTGTTTGTAGACATTAGCAAGAGATGACGGATATTCTAACTCTCTATAGTTGCTATCAAAAGAGGGGCCGCTGTTTTCATGGCATTTTGGTTAAAACCACTCTCCTTCGATTGGTTTTCCCAACAAAAAGCATTGTACAAATTAATCAGCGGAGCTTTCATCAACTAAAGAGCAAATTTTCATCACCCGAAAATGAATAATTAACAAAAATCCATTGTGTTTGTGAAGCGACTGTGACAGTTGCACTGGATTAATTTTCTCTAGTGTATACATCGAGCGCAACTTCGGAAAAACAAGATATAATTGAATGTGGTGAATCGCCATGGCAACCATGAAAATACTAATTAGCGTTCTTTGTAAAAAGTCCAATAAGCTCTATGAGCACGTGAAGGCCTTTAATTTCAATTATCCACGTTGTCGACGGTACGTAGAGGCACCGTTGTGGCCATCCGCGTTGTCACAACAGGTGGCGGAATACTGTCCCATACTGACGGGCACGTTCCCAGAGAGCGGAACTTCAGCGTTGCTGTTCAGTGGCGTTGCTTTCCAGGCTGCAGCCAAGGTGGGTGACTTTTCATATTTCTGCTAATTGCCGTTTATAACAATGCTACGAGAGGACAAGATCGCAAGGTGATTCAATTTGATCCTGTTTTCAGCCAAGTACACGAGGCCACCCTCGTTTTATCGGATGAATTATATTACCATTCGTCATCACGGATGAAGCTAAATCGCCAATCCTGAGCTTCAGAAAGCAGTCGAAAACTTAAGCTGAGTCAACGCAAATCAACTTTACACAAAGCCAAGTAATAGTTATGACTTTCTCGTGACCCGACCAACCCTACACTTTTTTCTGAATTTTAAAAACCATGCGAGATATTGCAAACTGCTGTTGTTAACACGAGTAAAACAGTTTCTAACCGGAGGCATGTTAACGGAAACACACGTGTACCTTCAACTGTGCATAGTTTAGACCAAAATATCGGTCGCGTCAGGACCTTTTCAACGCTACATTATCTCTTTTTCAAGATCTTGAAAGAAACAAGACTAATTCACCAGTGACGGGTCACATTGTATATCGGAACACGAAATTAAAACTGTCCCGGCTCGATACAGATATCGCAAGACGAACGTAAATGAATAACTTCTATGCGATCTAGGGGTTGATTAAATTTTGCTGAAAATTTCCTTAACAAACACTGTTGCATTTAACATTTAATGTAAATATTTGCTCGTCCTACATCCATTCCACAATTTATTTTCCGTTTTTGAATCATGCAACATTTATCAGAATAATTGCGTAGATCGTAAAATAGCGTTGTCCGCTACGCGCATGTCTGTTCGCCAATGTGCTATCCTCTTCGTCATCTTCCGCCGTTACCATGACGACGAACTGCTCTGAACGCTGGTCTAACTGAGCATGCGTTGCGCGGTGTATCTGATCTCTGAATACCGTCACATGTGGAAAGTCGTTTCTTTACAATCGTTATATTTTATTTCCCGACTGACTGCCTTCCTGTACCTGTATAATGCTTGTTGTGAAAATACTCTGACCTAATTAAAAAAAGCATTCGATTTTATCGTTCCGCATAGTCAGCAGGAAAATAGTGATAATGCCAGGAACTTACAGTTGCAATTTCTTCAGAGCTTCATCATAGCGCCCTCTACGTCATGTCACGAAGTGAGGCAACGTGGAAGGATTCCACCGAAAGACCTTATGTGATTTTAATCTAGGTTACGATAAAAGTTGGCGATAAGGAGGTACTTCACAGACTTCAAATGTTAAATTCTCAGCATGGAATTAGAGACATACTGTATTTATTAATGTGTAGTTAGATTTATTCAACAGAGTTCTTAGAGCAATTCCATTGAGACGCAAAATCCCGCGCATCAGTGTTTTGGCCAATCACGTACAGATCGTGCAAATTGCGGCAGTGCGTGACATGTACGTGGCATTAATGATGCTGCATCGTTACCAAATACGTGCAATTATCGACGTCACTGACCCACGAATTACATCTTCTGTGATACAAATGCTTACGAAATTCAAATCGCTATGATGTGAGAAACATCAGCCAGGATAATCTCTTCTCACAAGAGGAAACATTTATTTGATGAATTTGATATCGAATCATGTGGCAGAGTTTGTGGGATACCATTAATGTATTAACAAGTTCTTACTTTGACTTCTTTCAACCCGTGTGAGAACACTCATCTATTTGAAACCTCGTCGGTGAACGTGAGTTTCTCAGTGTGCCAGGAAAATTGAAAAATTGAAGCATTTTCCTTAGCCCGGTCGTTAGCCAAACTGATGCAGCTGGTCCTTCGACTACAGTTCCTCTCCAGGGCGAAATGTGACAGCAAGCGAGTACGGTGTACCGACATGTCGTCGCCTCAGACTGAAAAAAAGCTTGAACTCACATTTTCTCGGGTAGTGTAAGCGGTGTTGTTCGATTTGCAAAATTACGTAGACATAGATTTATCCACAGACACAGAAATTACCTGGCATTAATATGTTGTTTCTAAATATAATAAACGATTTTAGATTTTAGGAAATGCATATTCTCTACTGACGGTGACACAGTACTGGTTGATTTGCATACTCGAACAATGCTAATTTATACACCTTGCTTAAATGAATACATTAACTCAAGAAATCGTACACATTCCATGTAATCTTTCTGGTACACACAGTATTTTCATAAAACCAAAAACGACCTTTGTGACGACTGCTATAAAGACCAGCTCATGTATTTTGGGTGTCGCTCATTTTGTTTTTGCTTGGTTATTTAACGATAAAGTTTGATTAAAAAAGAAAAATTATGCAAAATAATGGTTTAACGGTATAGTTTCTTGACCGTTGTTGGTAGATGTACCCGGGCTGCAATATATTTTTTTCTTTTCCTCTGATAATCGAATTTTGACTATTATGACACAGCAAAATCTAAATGAGTGAAACCTAAAATATATGAGCGGGTTTTTATATCTGAAATGTACAAATGCGCAAGGTGTGTGGGAAGTCTTCTCTTTCGCATGAAAGAAAATTTAATCACTTTCATTGAAAAATTAAAATATCAACACATTTTTATTACAAAAAATGACTATGAAATTGAAATGAACTTGTTTAGTTTTTGCGGAACATTGATGAAAAAGTTCCATAGAGGCTAATTTTAAACCCTGCATAACAATGAGCCTGAATAACAATGATAAAGACATTCAATTCTCACGTGACAATGTCGGAAAGTTTTTATTTCTACTTAATTATTGCTTAGATCTTAAATTGCAACAGGGATGGTAATTATAAGATTGCAAGTCATCCAACTTGTTTTTTCTCATATTTTCTATCGTTTGTCTAAGAGTCTTCCAACTTCCATTTGATTCTCCGTGTTTGTGCTTTGATACGTGTCTTTGTAGTCCTTGAGCCTGTTACGTCGATAGTATGTGCGAATAGGTCAGGAATGTTTCTGAAAGCTTGAGGAGTATGAGCTTCGCCCATTGTCACTCGCCGATTCAGAGACCAAAGATGACCAGGGGCCCGGAAATGAGCGCCCTGTAAAAACGTCTTGAATCGCCCCCAGCTTCAAATCAGGCTTAGTGTCTGCACTCAAACGATAACGATTGTCTGTATTATCGAGGACACACTATGCTTTTCCCTAGAACAGTCAAGTGATTGACAGCAAAGGATGACAGCAATTGATAAACAGGAACGCGCAGACATTGTGCGATGCCCGCTCGACAATATGAAGCATTGTGCCTCATAAAGAAACAAGAACTCGGTTAGGTTTGGATAGCGTTTGCAGTCGTCGCCTTGACAACGGAAACAGGTTTCCACTTTAAGTGATCAATGTGGATTGATCGTCGCGTACAGTCATCCACAATGTAAATGAGGGGCTGTTGTTATGCAAATGATGAGCTAATTTAGCTATTCCGGGTTGAAACTGAAAGGCAAATGCTTCGATTGTAAATCTACCTCGATTTTTTGTTTCATTCCTAAACCCACATTACCGACATTTCATCCCTGGGGAAGAGAAGGTGTGAAATTTCGTCCAGAAAATATCAAAAACTGCGACACTGAAATATTGCGTAATTCAGTGAAACAAGGTTTTCTCATTATCAGCAGCTTATCCTTAGAAAATCAATGTTGTTTCAAAAGCCAGTACCACTGTCACCGCCCAGACCTTCCCTTCTCCGGTCAGCCTGCCACCCCTCTCGAAAAATGTGCACGGCCCAATTCGTTAAGTGGGAAAACGATCGCAATCGATCTGCGGCATATTTGGCTAATACACAAGCGTACACTGTTGGGGCACCTACTGTTTCTCCGTCCATTCGAATTTCACAGTTTTTTTCCATGAGATCGTTTTGTGTCGTGGTGGCAAAATGACCGGTTTGTCGGTCCGAACGGCGGTCAAACTATTCTCGTAAACGTAAGCAAGGTGAGACCCAGTGTCTTTACGTAACAGAGTGTATAGAGAGAAAAACGGGCGAATGCTAAATACGTGCTTTCACGAGATAGAGTGACGTATAGAAAAGCGCCATATATACCGTGTATAATTGACCCAACACGGCAGACACTTGCATATTTTTAACGTACAGCGTTGAAAGCACACGTATTCATTTGAGCAATATTTGCAACGTTGCTAAAAAAGCCGAAATGTTCATATGACCTGTCTTTTACTTTTCAGGAGCCACGGCGGAAAGTAGTTAGGTTAAACCCACTTCACAAGAAAAAGACACAAGTTAGTACAGACGTTTTCTGTGTTTTTGGAAGGCCAGGAAAAACCGACTTCTTAAGTACTCACGCTCTGATTCGAAGCGTTCATATTTATTGGTATATTGTTATACTGTTCGTAATGGGGAGTGGAGGTTCGAAGCGGGGTAGGAGCGCCGGCAGCGAGCAGAGCACTGACGATGGCAAGGACAAGAAAGGGAAAGCCAAGAAGAAGAAAGAAAAGACCTACCTGATTAAAACGCTGACGGAACACGAAGGCGGCATCAACTGCATGTCAATGTCCGAGGACGGGAAAATTTTGGTGACTGGCTCGGAGGATAAAACGGCACGGGTGTGGGATTTACAGAAGGACGAGTGTGTGCATGTTCTGAAGGGACACACGGGATACATTACTTGCATACAGGTGGTCGGGGAGTTCGCTTACACCGGGAGCTCGGATAAAAAAGTGCGCAAGTGGAACGTGCAAACAGGCGAATGCGATGTAACTATTGAAGGACACGCTGCCCCAGTCAACAGACTGATATGCACGGGGGACTTTTTATTTACAAGCTCGTACGATCGGACGGCGATGTGTTGGGACCCAGATGACGGGGAACTTTTGCACATATTCCGCGGCCACAAGCGAGGGGTGACCCCACTCATGTACATCCCCGCCGAGGACGCGCTCAAAGACGACGTCCTCGACGTCGCCTCCAACAAAGATATTCTGATCACCGGCAGTGCGGACACCACCGCCAAGTCGTGGAACATGGACACTGGGGATTGCGAGGTGACATTCAGGGGACACAGGGGAGCTGTGCTCACCCTCGCCGCCGACTCGACCGGTCTTGTCCTGTTCACGGGTAGTGGTGACAGCACAGTGCGTAGCTGGAACATTACGACAGGCGAGCAATACAAGGTATTCGAGGGACATCAATCTTCAATAATTTGCATACAGGTGAGTGACGTCATACCAGTTGTTTCATTCGTTAAGGCATAGCGATATTCTCTCTCTCTCTCTCTCTCTCTCTCTCTCTCTCTCTCTCTCTCTCTCTCTCTCTCTCTCTCTCTCTCTCTCTCTCTCTCTCTCTGTATGTATAAGTAAATATACATATGTGTGTTATCATATATATATACAGATATATAGATATAGATATATATATGTATATATATATATATATATATATATATATATATATATATATATATATATATATATATTATACATTTTAGAGCGAATGGTGCAATGGTATTTTATTGTTCTGATTGTTGTTCAGCAATCACTCTAAAACATTTAACAAGAATTCTGAATTCAGCAAACTATTAAAAGCATGCAAAAGCATGACAACACAAACACAATACTTCTCCATCTGAAAGTTTCGAAAGTTCTAATATTTTATTTTGGCAGTTGCGGAGTTACGGAGAATGAAAAGCAATTACGATAATTAACTGACAAATGATTCCCGTAACGCCCCATTTAATTCGTAAAGCAATTAATCTTTAAATGGTTGTGTAATCCAGTCACGTTAATAAACACCGCCAGTTAATAAATACCACGTGTGCTCTTGGAAAATCATCACCTGCTGTTCTGTGTTTCAACTTATGAACATGAAAAATAAAAAATGTAAAAGCCATACGAACATAATATGACAGTAGAGAGAGTATCTATGATATCATTATCATTCATATATATATATATATATATATATATATATATATATATATATATATATATATGTATATATATATATGTATATATATTGTAGTATACAAGCTAATCGCTTGTTAAGAAATGTTGAACATTACCAGTGGGACATACAAGTGGCTTTCATGTTTCCTTGTCAAATAACTGAAAATGTCTGTAGATTACAATCAGTGTGACTGTGCGAGGCAAGGAAGTGATACCGGAGTGTGGCACCTCAGATTAACGGAACCTTTCATCACGTTTCTACATTTCTAACGAATAAAAGAACGGGCGTCGGTGGTGTCGAAACTGCTTGTAACTAACGACGAGTACGTGTACTCGTTAAAACAATATACATAACACTAATACCTATCGGAGGCCTATGCTTTTCATCGCCTTTGCGATTGAGTGTGAAAAGCTGCACGAAAGTTTGTTTATGACAGCGATAGTAGACACTGTTCAAACTTAAGGAAGAATGGGCCTCGGGGACAGATACAAGAGCTCTCAATTTTATAGTACTTTTCTGCTATACTACCCGTCCGGGAACTAAGTTGCTCCCATAAAGATGACACAGGAATGGCGGCCATGTTAAATTTTTAAATTTCGGCGAATGTTCGGTAATTTGTTTCTGTAGTACCAGGTTTTGCACGGTGATACCCTGATTTTTATTCGCGATCTGGCGAGAGAAAGGTTGAAAATTTCACTATGGAAAGTTTGAGCGCAAGTTTAAGTTTTTCACTTTCGAGGCGCATACCGCCTTAAACTGACATTTTGAGTTCCATTTATGACTTGATTTCTCGGTCGAAAAACAATCAAACGAAGAACTGTAATTTGCATGGCTTTGGAATATTAACACATGTGTAAGCATTTCAAATCGAATGTGAGCCGGGCAACCAATTCTCGTTTCGTGGAATATCATGCTGAAAGCGCTTTCAACAATTACCTTGATTCCAATTTTTAGCGAATTTAAGTCGACGGGGTGCTTTGAGATGCAACGGGGTGCAAGAATGTGTGCGTAAGAACGTTTCTCTTATTACAAGAAAGAAATTCAATAGCGTTAAGTATACACCATGCGTCACATTGGTATTCGCTGCATGAAAAGCTTTGAAGGTAATTTACAACATAAAATGTGACAGCAAAAAACAATAGACCTTGAGAGCACACTTTGCGATAGGGAATCTCTTAAACGCCAGTCCGTCATCACAAATGCATGGAAAAATCATACAGTTCAAAATCATGGGTCATCAAATAAAATTGTAACATGTAGCGTTGCATCTGAACCAGATAAGCTTGTGTTTTCTTGTAATTTGTATGCTTTGGCAACAAGTGGTAAAGCTTAGTGAAAGCTTCATCGTGATTGAACATCTCAATACATACATAGCAACAAATTTAAAGCATCGGGTAAAAATGCAGAACACGAAAACAACATGTTTTGTGCGTCAGCCGCGAGTAACCAAAAGGGTCACTGAAAGAGAGAGGAAATGACTTTGTGAAGCTGACATATAGATGATGGAAGCATCTGACGATCAAAGACACATCTGCGAAACCCGAAATATATGATAACTGTTTAAGGATAATTGCATGAGATGGGAAGTATGGGAATCGTTTATTTACATTGTTTACGTCACAGCTGAAGGGTATAATCGCCATTTTCAACGAAATGTAAAAGACTGAATAAAACCAAAGAAAAAAGTAAATGTGTAGAATTTTGTCATCTTTCATTGCTATGCAATTATGCCGATTTTATAGTTCTAAAGATGTTAAAATATGTTGAATTACTGACAATGTCGGGAAATCAGTTTAATCAAAGGATATCAATGACTATTCTTTGTTCTGGCTGTCTGACACTCAACAAAACACAAAAAGTCAGTGTGCTCTTTCGCTAACAAGGCTGGACATTACATTACTTTGATAAATTCTCCAAACAGGGTAGTCCCTAAGCAGAAATTTCGCTATGTACTACTGCGATCATTTTACACCTGTGGAACATGCGACATTTAAATTTCGACTTGTCTGCATGTTCACTCAATGTCGGAAATATAAAGCGGACAGCCACAGAGGTACCAGCGACGACAGACTGTTTTCTTCTTGAATACCCCGGATGACAATTACGGAGATAGACTTGCTCCTCGTGTGGGTTCAAGTTGGCTTTGCTTACGTAAGAGTGTGCAGTGAGACTAAACACTGGTGAACATTCCAAGACAAAGTTTTGCTTACCTTTTGGTAAACACATTTTCCAGTGAAAGTGAAAGGAGACATGCTGTGTTTGTTACGTATACTTAGAAGAAACATATTTTGTTTTCCAGCATTGAACGTACCCAAGATACGGTTATTTATTTGAAAGGACTCCCAAAGTTATCTTGTTAAGTGCACTATTGTCTTGACCAAGCTTCTAAATTGTTTTTCTAGCCAAACATACAGAGCTGCTGATGCTCGAATGTACAGCCTTTTCTATGTTATCGAAAATGACTACATTAATTTCTATGTATAGTGTAAACAATTCCACTGATCCCCATTTTTTTCTGTTTTATTTGCAAAGACTATGTAGTTTCGGAGAAGCAACTGAAAGAAATGCCAAAGACTTTATATTAAACACACGTTCACATCATGTTTGTGAAAAAGTTTATTTTCCAAAAAATATCTCCAGCAAGATCCTTTGTGGAAATTCTAAGAAAATTCTACTTTTATATTTCACATTTTATTGAACATCATTCTTCAAATATGGAATCGAATTTGGGACTATGGCTTAATTCAGAATGATATTTCGTGACACAAATAAAATCTATCGGATATAATTTTTCTCTCATGTTGATACAGCTATATTCCATAAAGTGAACTGTGCATAGGTTTACTCGCAAACATCGTAATCAGAGTTCATCACGCAAAGTGGTAGTCACTAGCGAGTGACAATGTCTACGGGTGGTGCCTCGCCTATTCGACCTGCAAGTATGAAACAAGTTGGGTGGTCATGACAGCTGACTCAGGTAGTGTTCTTGTCCAAAGAAACTGACAACACTGCGCAGTATGAGACCTCTCAAATGTTTTATTTGTCGTACCAGCAATGAATGCCACAGACAGGGTAGCGTTATACAGAAACCGTCATCGTGCCGTTCCACCCACTGAGAGCCTCCCTCGGCGTATAGTTCGACTTCAGTTCGCCCACACGGGAACATTGTATTTTACAGTTAGTCTTGATTTGCCATGTCGTCATACTGCAGATGATATCCTTTCTTTCAGTGAATCAGTCACCATCGCGACCCGGACTAGATATACGACTAAACCTAGAACAGTGTTACTGTCTGCTTAAAAGGGATGGGTTGCAGCTGCCGATTAAAAAGTGGCTGTTACTTCCAGTTGTAGAGAATATACTGATTTAGTGGCTGTCACGCAAGGCTGTGAGAATTTTATATCCGCATAATACGATGTTGCATTTCACTGTGTGTAAGTCAGTTTCTGTCGACATTCTGCCTATAATACCTATCAGTCTATATCTCTTGCAGGGTTAGCATTCCACTCTTCGTATTTTGTTCATTTTTTCCATTTCTTACCATTTCGATGTACTGTACATACGTTTTCTTGTAACGTGTTGGAGTATCTCTTTTCTGGTTGCCTATTTGAAATCAAAATATATTGTCGTGTCCTCGAAAATCTATCCAAGGCAAACGTTCACTCGACATACAAGTACCGTGTGGTAATTCAAACATAACACAGATACATCATCCGGATGAACGGTTTTATGACAATGTATGTTACACGTACATGTCCTGAAGTATTTATTAATGGCGGAGGGAGGCAGCACGTTCGCCAATCCGCACTGCTGCTGATTGGACGAACACAATTATCTGCAACTTGAACTATAGCATTAATTTTCAATCATTCTTATAAAAAAGCACATATATTGAAAGATACGATATAATTTTATGGAGGGCTATTTGGTTAATCACACTTTGGTTGTTGTAAATTTGAATTACCTTCTCAAATGATGATGATGATGATGATGATGATGATGATGATGACGACGACGACGATGACGATGATGATGATGATGATGCTGATGATGATGATGATGATGATGATGCTGCTGCTGATGATGATGATGATTTCCATTATAATAATAGAGTGATTTGGCTTTCTCCTATCGTAAAAATATCACAAATTTATGCCATTTTCGGTAAAAATAGCTTTAATTAGTATAACAGCGGCGACATGTTGAATTATTATGACGTTTGTGAGTTTCCTAACGTAGTAACTTTCTACACATACTCAGGTCTCTCGGCTCCCCTTCTCTCATTATCTGTCTTGTCAGGCCATGTTGCTACCTATATGTATGTTTGTTTGTCTGCATGTCTCTCCACAAGTGTTCTTCTTACAGCCAGCAAGAAAAGAAATTTTCTAGAATTTATATCGAATTACACGAAGCAATACTATCTGCGCCTTCATGTGGATTGTTTGTTCGTCTGCTGACGTATCGCATGATCTCGCTGTCGTTGGCAGTACTTTGTGGCAAGGAAGTCAACGCAGATGTCATATATAATGGTTGATGAGTGTAATAGACGTAATCGGTTAGCTAATCGAGACAAACATGTCACGACTTTAGATTAATTGCTATTGCAAACTCGCGCCCTGATGTATGTGTTTTTTTTTATCTTGCCACGGGAAGTCGCATCGTCTTTGTCCTCTCGGTCGACTCGGAGGCAATGGTGCAACCGCGCCGGATGAACAATAATTATTCATGGTTGACACCAGTGCGTGTGTTATTCTTCCCCGCTTTTTAATCATTTTAAGTAAACGACGTGTCAAACAGTGTTGACAAATTCAGTGAGTGTTTGTCTGCGGTATATGCACGTGCACAATTAACGAGCCTTGCTATGACATTATTAAAATGTAATAGAATCCATCATAAGAATTGTGTGTTCAATCAATGTTTTCCTGGCCTCATGATGTCAGCAGCGCAGGCGCGGCCTTTAAGCTGTGTCGAATCCCTGGACATGCAGGAGAGGTATTAAACTTGCCATGCTTTTGAGATATTTTGTAGCTGATTCGTACTTGAAGATTCGGTGTGCAACAAGTAAAAACACGCTAATTTCAAAGTCGAGTAGCTAAACATAATAGACGGCAGTGTCTGTATTAAGGAAACACTATAGGTCATTGTGAACTGCGCGACGTTTAATGACCGATTACAGTGGTGAAATCGCTTTTGTTCAGATACTGCGCGCCAGAAAGTGGAATGCTTAAACCTTTGCTCAAGCTTTCTCAAATTAGACCGTTGTCTCGCTGACAATCATCAATAAAAATTAGGGGGTCATCATGCAAATTTTGGTACCAGAGAACCAATCTAGCATTTATCGTTATTTGAAATTCAAAATAGCCCTATTCTTGTGTTAACTCTATGGGGAAAAATATATTTTCGATTTTCACGAGAGTAAGAGGGTGAATACTTACTTACTCCAAGATCTTTAAAACAAGTCCCGACAAGTGGTAGACCAGAAAAGCATTGATAAACAAACCATAAGAGTCCGAATGTCTGTCCCCGATGCAAATTCTGCCATTAAAGGGGCATTAGCTGTAACTGTTGACGAAATTTTCACTGATGTTGTCGTGCATTCTCCTTAAATTCACAAGACGTCTTCTGCCTAATCTTGAAATACATGTGTTGGCTTTATGAACCCAACTCACTGTGAACAATGCAACCATGGTAGTTTGTTGAGAAATGAATTCTTGTCCGGACTCTGAATTCTTCAGTATCAGCAATAACATGGGATATATGCACACGTAACAGGCAGTTGTAAAACTCAAACAGTAGGGCATTTAATTTCAACATGATTTTGTGAGTAGCATTTATTAAACAATGTGTCTTACAAACAGAGCATCATCACTTGAAATTACACATTAGTTACAGCTAATGCAGCTTTAATGAAAAGAGTATGATTCCCGAACGCTGTCAAGTTCTGCAATTTCAATGCCGGAGTGTCATATCTCGGAGTTAAAAGTGCCTCCTGAGATGGGTATTTTCCTTGCCAGCATACCTTTTCAAGTTGAATGTTTTTGGTTTTGGGAAATAAACCCAGCAGTAGATATCCGCAAAGTACAGACCGCATGAATGGCAGTCATTAAAACTAGACACAGCTTACACTGAAGGTCGCTTACGCATGAGCAGACATGCACCACGACGCAATCAATCTTGCAGAATGTACAGCAAAAGCTAACTGCTCCTCGCCACTTTGCCGTGTACTCGATGACTTAGAGGTGTTAAAACCACCTGGACGCCTCCATCTTGTGAAGTGCACTGACCTTATATTGATGTTAAGTAATAAAACCTGTATTTTATCGATCGAAGAGAAAATCATTCTAAACTCGCTGATGGAACGTGTTGCCATGGCGATTAGAAATATATACCTCACCTCAAAATGGTTCGAAGATGGAGCTTGTTATTAGTCTGTTAGTACGGTAAATTTTACTCATTTATAGTTTTTTTCCGCTTCACACAGTAAACCTGTTAGACATGATGCAGTAAATTTATCCTCGTGAACCCAAATTAGACCGCACAGCTGTTTCATGTCTACCGCTGCCAACAAAATCCATTCGACAGGGCGCAGAAACTCAGCACTGCATTTGCCTCAAGCTTTAAATTCGTGATGTCTAACGCCCAGCATTAATGTCGTGTGATGTCTAACTTTCCGTGTAAACCTCGTACGATCATTGCGAGGAAATGATGCCAATCAAGGGTTCATTGAAACTAAGACGAATGCAAATTCGAGAAAAAACTTTTAAGCATTGCGTAACCCAAGGTACTCTATGGTTGCGGAAGAGGCCAGACAGAAAAGCAGAGGG